>NC_092580.1:26292500-26592500 GCF_037975245.1 Apostichopus japonicus
AATTAACTTATTTTCACAGTAGACAGAGCATGTACTGGTTACCTGGGTCTCGTCTATATATTAATGGTGACCATATGTAGACCAGAGCAGACAAATTAATTATAATTCATTAATTCATTAAAAAATTTGAATATTTTTTCCTTTAAGGACCAAACAAAAAGCGAGAGGAGTGAAAAATGTTGAAAATCTCAGTTTAATCCTTCAATATATAACCTCACAAACTTTCATAAAAGAAAGAGTGAAAATAAGTTCACATACAGCATTCAGTTCACATATCATATGTTTGTTCTATAATATTGTGATTATTCTCAAATTCATCTTCCAAAAATGTCAACATTATAATGATAATTTTGGTAAAGACCTTCGTTATTGTAGCTATATGCCTAACTAACATATATATATGTGTGTGAGATTCAAAGTTATTAAAACTCTTAATCCTCCCGTATGTCGATGTCAGATCCCCTCTGAAAACATGACGACAAGAAGCCTATAAGAATGAGAGAATGAGTTTTGACGTAATTATCTAGTTGTGTCGTTACATGAAAGCACCACCCACTCTTCGAGACGGCGAGGGACTCGTAAGGTGAGTTGGTTGTTGTCGCAAACCGAAAGAGCCCGCTGCTACATTACATGTTCTAATCTGAACTGACAGAGTCCCTCGCAGTTTGCAGCTAGATAAGTTTTCATTCACGCTTCCGAGAGCGTGTCATGGCGAGGAGTTGACAGGCGGTTAGCTCACTCCAAACAGAACCTGATCCCTTAGCATCATCGACTATGCATAGCTGATCTTTACGTCGTCCACGTTTTCTTACACCTTTCTTGTCGTAGAGGTGGGTCGCCTCGAAAATTTCATCGCATGCGAAGAGAAATTGTACATGTTACCATGACGATGTTGTGGTAATGTTTCCCTTCTTTCATCTCTTCTAGGGGCCCACCTAGCTTCTAATGATGTAGAAATTTATTCACATTGCTTTAATGCATCGTCTACATGGATTTGAATGTATCATTTACTTGGACTATGTTGCATGTCAAAAAAGGACATTTACTTAAAATATGTATGTTATGTCTCGTGTTAAGACTGTGAGCACTGTTAAATAGAATGCACCTCTTTTAAGATTACCAGTTCAACTGGTAAGAAACATTCCCAGTGTTGCGATATTAATTCTAGAGAAGAAAAATAGAGACAGAAAGAGAGAAAGCAAAAGAATATTTACACTCAAATTGCTTCTGACGATATATATATGTATACTAGCTGACAACAAAATGTTAACTTTCTTAATGCAAGAACTTGTTGAAAAATATTTAAAAAAAAAACCCTGAGAGATGTTTCTTGGTCAGAAGGAAATTTAGTAAAATGTAAAAGTGATTTTACAATATTCATGATATTCTTTTTGTTTATCTCTTTTTTATGGGGGGGGGGAGAGCAAGGAGGTGGGATGGGGGAGCCAGTAGAGCATCATGGTATAACTAGGAGAGGGATTTTACAAAGTCTCCAAACATGTAATATGTAATCAGTTTACCTGTGGAAAAAGAAGAAGCTTATGACCAACACATTATTAAAATAAGATAGAAAAACATACAGTGAACACCATCTCGATCCTGATCAAACTCAGAGGATGTTGGTCCAGGCAGATCAGGACTATTTATGGAGGGTTCAACAGATAGTTTGAGTAGAATTTAATCCCGGATCACGTGTGACAACATTTAGGTACAAATAGGATATCCATTGTATGCAGCTTATATCGCAGTACTGCTGTATGAGAGACAATTCTAATGTGAAATCATGGCTTATATCGCAGTACTGCTGTGTGAGATATGATTCTAATGTGAAAGCACAGCATCTAGATTCCAACATGGAATTTAATATTTAATCTTCCCACATGGCCAGCTGAATTTGTGTCCTAAATATCTTTTATTCACAGCTGATCAATATTACAAAGATTGCAATTGTTTCATCCAGGTCACACGTTGCCATGTATATAAACCCGGCACCCGCCATCCCCCCTCCCTCTCCCGACATGTGTCATATGATTGGGATCTTTTTAAGTTCATTTATAAGGTTTTTTTTTGTTCTTATTACCTTACATACATGTAAATACCAGCATAAGAGCTATACATGAGAGCAGATGTGATGCCATCTGGTATTTCATTGTAGGGATAAAAATAGATGACACTAGCATAGTTTTAGAAGCATCTCACAGGTTAGTGTTACTAGAAGTACCATGGCAAGGCTAGCAATCTTATTGATGATTACACTGATAGTTAGTGTCTGTTGTTAATCCTGCAAAATATGTCCCATAGTTAAAGGGGTATGATCCCATAAATGTGAAGAAAATTGGCACGTTTATGGGATTAGATACAAAAACTATTCAACTCTATTAGGTTTTAATCATACTTGTACAGTAAAAAAGTTGACCTTAATGTTTGCCAGGTACAAACTCTATGCTCCATCATAGACAGTAACTACATACTTTCATGTAAATGCTACTGTAGGACTGTTTTCATTTCTGTCAGGTCATGTTCAGGCTACTGTATGTGCCATCATTTCATGTTTTTCAAAAGCTTAAATTTCCCTCTAGAAGTATGTTTAATATTGCTCTTGATTTGTCCTTTAAATGTGATACATTTTTGAATTCTCCCCAAAATTAGCAGGTGGCGATGTAATCTAAGGATCCCAGGATCTTTACTCAACTTGGACTTTTTTTTAAAATTTAACCATTCATGTATTTGCAATAAATAGTTCGGATTTTCTCCAAAGTTGGAAAATGTTGATGTGTTTACATGCATCCCTCTCTCATATTATGGATATATACATCCCAGCACTCGAGAAGTTAGTTGTGAATATATTAAATTAGCAAACAGTTACTATAGTATTAATGCAGTTACAAATTGCAAAGTAAAGCTTTGGCAATATGTTGATGTACTGTATGTGTATATATAGCAAACATGATAAGCCCCGAAATATGTCAGTAAACATTTTGTACTATATATTCCTGTGCACAATGTTAACTGCCACATATTCCAAAGCCTTTAATTAATACTTAAGTTTGCATATATTCGGTAGAGTCAATTGCTGTGTTTACTCAAACATAATTTGTTCTTTCTGAGTCTATTAGTAATAGTAAAGATCGTTGTGGTTACAACCTTTTGTAATTAATGGCATATAGCTCTAATAAACAAATAACATGTCCCAACAATGTTCATCATAATAGTTTTAATTAACATTCCATAATTTCATTGTTCCTGGTGAAAGGATGATGGACTGCAAGAACTGCAGTTTGTATGTTTGTCACATCTTTCAATTATTCCTGCAAATTTTTCGTTGTTGTTAAATTAGCATTTTCATTGCAAGCTGTGAGGTATTATATATATTCTGTCAACAAACAGGCTATTATAAAAGAAGATATCCAGGGACCATCTGCTGGTCAAAAGCTCAGCTGACAAACAGGTCTGTTCTTATAGCACAGAGACATCAAACTAAATTTCACTTCTTTAAAATTTTCAGAGGAGGGGCCGGGAGGGGGGGATGTAGATATTTTCACAATTGTACACAAAATCTCAATCAGTCAAATTTTACAAAATATGACATTTTTCTCTTTTATGTTTGTGAAATAAAATGAAGTGGATAAGTGTAATTGCTTGTAGAGTTTTGTTATAAAAAATAGTAGTAAAGAGTCCATGCAAAGTTTCCGACCAAAAGGAAATAAAATCAGCTCCAATGAATAATATTGCGTGTGACGTAATAGAGAACGTACTGTCATTAACTCATCATGTCAGAGCTCTGACTAGCTCATCCAGGAAAGAGACAAATTTGACACAAAATAAAAATCAACAACCCTTTCCGACCGAGACATTACTGATTCTTGGACACGAAATCATTAACCTCTCACAAAATTATACCAAGAGAAAGGGATAAAAAACAACCTTACAATAGGAAACAAACCATTATTGACCCATTGTGTTATGTTTTTAATTTGTCCTAGACAATTTGCTTCCAACAAGAGCTGCTGCTCTGGTTTGCCATCTTATATTTTGGGGGGTTTGATTTATTTACAGTCTAAACCGTTTTTAAACATTACTAAGATTTGCAAAGAATGATTATGAAAACCTTGAGTCTTGTCTACTACAGTGAAAAATTTTATGGATTATTGCAAAGTAGCTGCTATGCGTGTAAACTCTCTATATTAAATATACATCACGCTCTTCCATAGTTGGTGAAGAATGCAAGGCTCATTACATGTTTGAATTTGAGCTAGGCTGATACAGTACACCAGCATGTGTGCATGATAATCATGTTTAAAGGTAAAAGGAACAATTTTATAACAAGTTCTGGTAATAAGTCAGATATACGTGTTGAGTGTGCACTGTTAACCAGCAGATATATGCTGAACTGTTAGATAGCTGCATTGGTTTTTAAACTTAAAAATGAACTCGATTAAGATTCAAGTTGTGACCGTTGGCTTGTGATATATTGTGATACAAACAGACCCTTGAAAGTTTTGATTCATACCAGTTGGGATCGAATCATTAATTAATGAGTGGAAGAATATGCACATTAAAACTCTACGTGAGTTTAGGAGACATTTTCCTTGAATGGAAAACTTTGATGGTTTATATGGAGTTAGAAATCTTTTTCATGATTGCATAAATTGTCATTTTTAATCTTTCATAATCTTAAAGCTGTATGTTGGTTTGAATGTTTGCCACATATTCTGTTGGCACCATTCTAGAATATTAAATGAATGGTTTAAAGGTGCCTTTAATAGTCAAGGCTGCAACGTTACACAGGATATTACAGTTAAATAGTGAAGGAGGATACATATATGCAGAATTGATAGTAAGTGCGAGGAAACAGGCTTTAAGCTTTCCAAAGAAATGTCAAAGAGAATGTAAAACAAAAGCTGATAAAAAGGGGTGCAAATTCCCGCTAGAAAACTACTTTGGTGGCAACTGAAGGATAGATTTGCCCAAAGTTAACAGAGGGCGATTGTCATGTAGGTCCTATCTAGTTCTGTGAAACCTGACATGCTGCTGCAGTCTGTGACTGCATATCACAACAGGGCTATGAGTTTATCACCAGTAGTATATACAATTTCAATGGAATTACTGAAGAAGAGATCTTTTGAAATATTAGCCAGGCTAACTGGTTTTTAGCACCTACTGTAGTTAACTTGTGCCAGTCCTATACAGCATCTCTTTCATTCGTGGAAAAACTCCACAAGAGGGACCGTGAACTAGTCATTCCACCAGCCAATCAGTATGCAAGGTCATCGCGAGCTCGTCGCAGCTTTTGAGCACGTTCACGCAAATGTGTGATCAGATCACACACTTCAGGACCGATATGGCAGCGCCCTCATTGCAACATATGTATGATTCTGGCGACTGGCGACTGTCTGGGACGGCTACGTAGCGGTGTCTTATAATACGTAATATACTGCTTAAGTTTATTTAGTTGCTCAGTGCAATATTTAGCTCTATCACATGTCTCTATATATGAAATATATTAATAACTTTACATATATCAACATGATTTGAGTGTTGAATGTGAAGTACATGGCCATGAGATTAACAAAATGTAAAAGCAACTACATCCACACTGTGTCATAACTATGTGACATTACATATGTACTTTAGCACACTATTCATTCTAAAGGATTAGTCTAGAGTCGTCTTCTTCTTGTTTCTCCCCTCGATGTGCCAGAGCGTGTCTGCATTAACTAGAAAATGTAGATATATTCAGTTTGTGTGATCCCTACAGACTGAGCTAGCTGGAGACACTGTATGGCTTCACTAGTTGATGTATAGAAAATGTGACATTCAGAATGTAACTTTACAAAATATATAACTGTGAAGTATTGAGATAAAGCCAGTAAGATGTGGTGGAAGCTTCAGATTTGATGACAAAAATGGAATCTACCAGTCTACAAGTTGTTGACTTCATGAATTTGTTTACAGATTCATAAAGGAAAAGACGACATTGGGGGATTGAGTAAGAAGTGGATAAGTGGTGGATCCAGTACTACATTAAGTAATTACCATTAAATAGCCTAGCTAGAGATTGCAGTTAATCTGCAAAAATATTACATAAGTATTTCTAATGAAACAATAGTTTAACATCTTAAAAGGACTGAATTAGCTCTATAATTGCTGAGGATATTTTAAAAAGGCAAGGCTTAACTCACTTCAGTTTAAGGAGAGGATATAGGTATTGAACTAGGATATGAGGAACAGAAAGAGAGAGGGGGGGGGGGAGGAGAGGGGGGAAGTTGTCTTTAGTTTACCAAATGCACAAATGCAGGTACCTGTATGTCATTTACCTGTGAAATTTGCATGTTTGTGAAACTTTTATTATATTGATAATGATCAAGGCTGCGGTAGGTTTTCCTGATATTTTGTGATAAGTTAAAGATACTCTGGCTTTTAAACTCTTTAAACTGTTTGCTGATATAATCACATTCATTCAAATCATGTTTTTCCAAAGGCCCTACTGAATGTATGTCTGCAGAGTGGTTTTTGATATACTGGATCAATAAGTAATTACCCATCCATGGTCTCAAACACCGCTATTACTAATTTCAATTTGTCCCTTTTAAAGCCTCCTACAGAATTTTGATCTTTTAGCCCTCTTGTTTTCCTCTGTTCCTTAAAGATTTAAGGAAATTCTGAAAAAAATGGCAGTCATATGTGGGGGAAAGAGACAGAGAAAAGAAGAAAAAAAAAGAAGATATTGCTAATTCTCTTCTCCAAAACAATGTCCCCACAAAAGACTGTCTGTGTTTTTTCAAGTTTCAGTTGACATATTGAAGTCCACGCAATGGGCTAAAAGTCGCACGTCTATCTCTGCTTGTTTCTGTAAAGGTATTGTGTCTATATAGCACATGGTGGCGTGTTCTGAACAAGAGGCCAAAATGATGTCCCCACAAAAGACTGTCTGTGTTTTTTCAAGTTTCGGTTGACATATTGAATACCACGCAATGGGCTAAAAGTCGAAGATCTATCTATCTCTCCTTGTTTCTGTAAAGGTATTGTGTTTATATAGCACATGGTGGCGTGTTCTGTACAAGAGCGAGGTTCATGCAACATTGAATACAAGAGACATCAAAAGGGATGATTTTGGGAGCTGCTGCTCAAGGCCTTTTGGCTTTCATTATTGCATTTGTCAAAGTTAAGAGGTGAAAAACTGCCTGCATTTTCTCTTGATTGTTTTGCAATGTACCGAGCCTTGGTTTTATCAAGGATCTGATGAGATGCAATCTAGCAAGAGACATTATAGAAGGCTGTTCCTCCGTGATCGGATTTTTTCTCTTGTTTTGTTTTCCGATGATGCGGTATTCAGTGAAAGGGAAGACTTGTTTACATTAAAACTGCACATTAGTATTTGCGTGGTTGTTGTGCTTTTTTAAAAACAGAATTTGGAACATAAATAACGATTTGAAGCGATCCTCTGTTAATTGTCAGATGAAAAAGTAGCAACTATCGATGTTAAAAGTTAACCACGATAAGAGTTCTAAATATAGGTAAAAATAGAAAAATCTGAGAAGCAGCAAGCTGAGCACAGTTTGATAATGATATGGAAGACAGGATAGGATGGGTGGGTGAGTGGGTGGATGAGTTCTGTTTGAGTCTGTTTACTGCTAAAAGACAATATTTGATTCTAAATAGTTTGGAAAACATGTCTTATGGAAATTAATAATTATGTCATCAGCCTATATGTTTTCATATTTGAATATGCACAGAGTAGCAACAATATTTAAAGATATAAACAAATTTCTCCATAAATTGGACTTAATTTCTAGCATATTTTGAGGCAGTATTGATGACCGTTTTGGGTACACTGAATGTGGTCACAGAATGATCAGTTCAGTTTATGCTGGCTAAATATGCCAATGAACTTGACCTATAGAAGTGTTAGCTGTAATTTGCATCTACATACTTATAACGGTACATTACGGTCGTCCTGATCTCAATTCTGGACCGTTTTTGACATCGATCTATAACAATGCAATTTTGTATTTCAGTAGATAAATAAGCCGTTGCTGCAATCACTAGTTTTTCCGACACAACGGAGAAATTATGATCAGGAATTACTGAGCATTAAATCCTACCCACATATATATCAAAAGTTTTTACTGTTTCGGCTTGGTTTAAAAATATCACAAAATCGTTGTGAATGCAGGTTTTTGAGCTTCTGTGTGTAAGATAACAACAAAGGTGACCATTTTGGTTATCATTCTAGCCAATAGCACTTGCTTTAAAGTCACAGACTGTATAGACACAACCAAGAAATAATGATCAGGAATTATTGAGCTTTAAATCCTACTCACATAAAAGCAAAAATTGTTACTGTTTCAGCGTAGCTTAAAGTAATATTACAAAAGCATTGTGACAGCAGCTAGGTTTTTGAGCTGCAGTTTCTGTACATAAGATAACAACCACACATTTCAAACTGTTATCTATAATCCTGACAGAAATGTGCCACTGACAACTTTGAAAAGTTGAATGTAGACCCATACTTATTTAAGATGAAGGTTGTAATTCAAGATGAGATAACCAGTATTTTTGTCGCCGAACGTTCTAGATATTAATATCAGAAATAGTTCATATTTGGGCAAACTATCATTGGCTGGATTAATGGTTGCATGTTCACTTAGAAATTTATTTGGTGAGTTTTAGTTTATACTTTAGAGGTAGGTGAATGTCTTTTTATGTATCTAGGCTTCCTATTTAGTCTGAAGCTGCCCTGGGAAGGCTAACTTGCTGCCAGAATTGTCACAGCTGATATATACCCATCAACTTTTCGTCATTTATCTGGGTTTGATGTGATCATAACCTAACATAGGATAGGCCTATACAGCATTCGTACAGGATATGTAGGACTGTACTGGCCTAGCCACATGTTGCATTTGATTGACCAGTTTCAATAAAATGATTAATGGTTAGCAACTGAAATCGCCTAATCAGCTGATATGCACTCAAAAACTTTAAAATGTCAATTAATTCATATTAACACCACTCCTTTCTTACTGTACCTTCCTCCCATACGAATGCCCACCTGTGTACCTATAGCTTACAACAACCGGTAACATTTTTGCAATGCACCCATCTCAACCCCCCTCCCCCCTCTGTGCAACTCTCACCTTGACCGCTTGGGATTGTTGCTCTCTCCATTAATTCCTTCAGTATTCTTTAGGAGCTTATCTGGCCCAGGTAACATGATAGCTGTACTGCAACATGATTTCCAGATGAGGATTAAAACTTAAGCACTACCATGATGACAGTTGAGTCTAAAATTAAAATATTAGAATCAAATCTTTAAGTAGACTGCTGTGAGTTTTAGTATGCACAGTGTTATAGTACAGCATACTGGGTAGACTAATTAATGTACTGTTTCTTATGTAAGGTGTACAACCAGGTATGTTTCATACAAGATAGACAGAAAACAGAAAAAAAGAACACCCAGCCTAGTAAAACAATATACGTTTTTTTTTATACCTCTGTAAAATTTCGGGAAATAAATCTTTGATATAATCTGGATATAATCAGATAGTCAAATGCTTTCACCAAGTGAGAAAGGGATCAGAGGATTAACTTAACTCGGTGTAAAGTTTTGTTGCATTACAGCTTTTTTTTGTTATTAAGAAGAAAAACTTGACCTGTCCAGACAATGCTATAGTGACTATGAAATTTAGTACCTCTGTCTGTTATAATGGTATCAAATTCTCACTTATACTCACTAGAGAGTGTCGTTGCTCAAGTACTGACGTCAAACGGCTATCGTAATGCGGCAATATAATTTCATTTTCAGCTTTTCCACGTGCCGCAAATAAAATTGATTCTCTCCGGCCACAGGATTGACGGGAGAGAGATGGACAGTTCGGTTTGACCTCAAAAGATTTGTCATTCAAATGGCATGTATGCAAGAGGTTAAATTATGACATGGTAGTATTGCCATTATAAATCTGAAAGGGAAACAACCAAGAAATATTAGAAAAATCTTTCCACCATCACAGAAAATTGATTTGATCCAGTGCTATTGTGTTTGAAATGGAATAAATTTAGAATTTTGTTCACTTTAACTGGTGGTTTGGTAAATATACCTGTATTTACCAAACCACCAGTTAAAAGTGAACAAAATTCTAAATTTATTCCATTTAAATATATATATATATATATATATATATATATATATATATATATATATATATATATATATAGTACCAGCTGTGTGCACAAAGGGTGATTCAAAGAAAGCTGTGTCCCTTTAATGTACCCATATACACTTGGTTGATTGCACATTCAAGTATGTCATATGAGTTTCATGTAGGATATACAGTTATACATAATATGTTTATCCCTCCCTCTCAGTGCAACCGGCAAAATTTTGTCCTTGCAGGTTTTTTTTGTTTTTGCAAGGCAGTATAACTACCATTCTCAGTAGGAAAAAAAAAATGGAAAAAATATTACACACAGGCTTGTTTTGTGCAAGCATACATGTACTTTTTTGACAGGACATGAAAGATTGCCAATAAATATTTGTCTGAAAATATTACTGGCTTGCTGGAATGATTTCATCAGTGAATTAATTATAACCTCAGATTTGGTCTCCTACGGTAACTATCAAATATGTAAGTGCTGCCTCTGGCAATAATCCCCTTCTAGGACTTTCCTCAAAAAAGATGTTTATTACAGCAGTAATGTGAAATGTCACAACAAAATATCAAATGTTGTATTAAAAATTGTTCTTAACATTATAGAGCACGATCCTACAACATTACAAATTATCGCTGATTAAAGAAAGCTCCATGTGATAACCCTGGCAAAGACAATGATGGTTTATGTTTTAAGGTGTTAAGTCGTAATACAGAGAGAAGATTGGTTTATAAATCTTAGGTTTACTGGAAGCTATGTTTCAAGGATGTAAACTATTGAATTCCAAATTCTGTAAACCATGGGAGAACTTGAATAACAAGGATAGCTGGAAATTGTTCATACACAGGCAGGCAGTGTACACATGTAGAACACGAAGATACTGTTAAACCAAGCTCCCAATTAATCCCACCCTTATTTATATACTATATATCTGTCATACCACTTGCTACACATTTTATTATATATTTATATATATTTTTTATTATTTTTATATAAATATATTTAATATATATTTATACACCAATCCCAGGCCTGTTGACTTGTGTTTGAATTTACTCTGTGTGACAAGGACTTCTCCTGTCACTGTCATTCATGTGAGTGCATGTAATGGTGCTGCATGTGATGTTGCAGACAATTGTAAAGCTTACAGTGAGTACCTCGCTCATCGTTACAGATAAATGTTTTAGCCTAATGCCAGCTGCTGTTTGTTTGTTTGAGAGGTATTTTGTCTTGTATCGTTGTTACTCTACTTCAGGTGTATATATGAATGTATGCTAAGAAAATAAGTACAGCTCTATCTTTCCACATCATTGTCTAATTTGTAGTCAAAAGTTCTTGGAAAAGACAGTTTGTAAGAATTGCCTGCTGCTAGTGTTTGCAAAATGTCTCTACAGTTTCTCTCAACAAATGAACTATTATCCTTATTGTTAAACCCAGCTTCATTATTGAGGCACACATAATTTGGTTCTTCATAGACTACGTGCTCAACATTTCCAATGCAATGGCTACTTTGGACACCAGAGAGCAGTGCATCTATCAGTCAAAATGAAAGAATAATGCTATAGTGCTTCAAACCAAGGTTCCACTTTGGGTGACATTTATTTTTAATTACTCTAAGCCTCCCAGCTTCCTTTTCCCTCTCCCCTCCCCCAAAGAAGCATTGTGAACTTTTAATTTTTCTGTCATCATTAGCAAGGAGTTAATATCATTTTCCACCGTCGAACTGACTGTTTATCTTCAACAGATTAAAATGACCAATACTCTTCTAACCGAGCAGGCCATGATAAAGGTTTTGATTTAAATGACGGTGGCTTGTAGATGACCTTTAACTCTATATGTATATATTTCAACATGTCCCGTTACAAAGGCCTTTGGTCAGAGTAAATTCTGAGAACTAAGATTACGGCTTGCTACTAAATGAAATGTAAGGAATGGTTACGTACTGTAGATGGATGAACCAACATATCAATGGTTTAACCTATGTGTGGATGTATAAATAACCATTAGTTTTAGAGGTTAAAAGAATTACAATCTGGGGTGATTGAGATGCATTTCGTTGATGAATTCTGTCTAATACAGTATCTGCCTTTTTGTATCATCTAAGAGACAAAAACTAGAATATAAACAATTCATATATACAGTATGACCATTAACATCGGCCACAGCTCGGTCAGAGGTAAAGTTCCAGAGGTGATCGATATCAAAAGTCTTTAGATGACCTATGGCTGTGTACGATATTCTATTAAAGTAATGCAATCAAGAACCCTCGCCAGTTCCCCCCCCCCCCCCTATTTCCAAGAAATTCAAATGAAGTTTTGGAATGGTAATATAGTTTTTAATAATATTATATCTCTCCATATAGATTATATGAGAGATGAATAAAGTTCCTAGCTTTCACACGGTGAAGTCGGTATCTGGCAAGATAAGTAAACCGTCTCCCCCCGACGACCCCTAACTCCTGTCATCGTGACCTGTTTTATCTCCGACTGAAGCGTCGATCCAAATTAGCGGTTTTGGTTTCTCAGTAAAAACGACGAGACCCTTTGTTTTTGACTTTGGTCTTAGATTAGACTGTAAAGCTCTTTTGCTTTCAGCATACCGTAGACGGAAAGCCTCGATAAGGCATTTTGTAGGTAAACAGTAAATCATTGATTCAGTTCCAGCCGTGACTTCGGCAAACGTTTCCATAGACCGTTCAGCCACCGGTGACCTTTGAAAACTACATTAACCTGTCATTGGCTGATTTTATCATGTTTCAACATTTCCCTATCACCTCTCTGGTGGCGTTTACTGCCCTAGCTTTGCGGATCTTCCATGTGCCCACGAGGATGTCTCAAGTGAGCTGAGAATGTTAATTTTGATTTTTGTATCAGCGTTAAACATTCTGGGAGGTCGACCTCGTTGCGTGCGGTGTGCTGTTGCTTTTTTTTTTTCTCTGTCTTCATGTTGTCCTCTTCGTTTTGCAACAGCAAAGTCAACTGGCTGCAGATTATATATTCAAATTTATGGAAATAAAAGCAAGTCAAGAATTGGGGGGGGGGGAGAAAAAGGTGAAAACTCACACTCCAATTGTTTTTGTAAATGAGTGCTTACAATTACATGCTCATAGCATTTGCTTCAGTATATGGATGCATGGAAAGCATGCACACTGTAATCATGCAGCAAAAAGCTGAATTCCACCCACAAATGCTGATATGCTGTATCTCCATGCTTCCAATGTCTCTGCATTAATATTGATCCAAGGTGTGTTAACATCATGAATGTTAACACGGAATGAATGTTTCTTTTAAATTTTCATAACATCAAACAGACAAAACAGGAAGATTATGTCCAAAGACATAACACATCTTGCAATGTATTAAATTCAGATTTAATTTGCGTGCCGTAAATTTTGAAGCTTTGCAAGTGAACTGTTAACAAAACATTGTATGACAGTTGTGGGACGCGAAATTCTCTGTATTGTATTAAAGGAATTGTCTGGTGGAAGATTTTGATACTTTGTCCTTGTAGTTATTATTTTTCTCTTTCTAACCATGTAAAAATTGTCCCCATTCGACGTTTTCTTCTTGTAGAAATCTGGTTTTCAAATTCACCAGTTTCTCACCAAAAGTACCGTTTGTTCGAACGCTTCAATATGGTGATTGACGTAGTGCTTGCAGATAGGCAAAACAGGCGACTTGAAGTTAGCACTCCCAATTCCGCAGCAAATTAACTCACGTGTAAGCACATTGAATTGCCTCATATATATAACGTACATACTCGCGAACGTATATACTACGATGCTCAGTTGGTGTACTTGTATAGCGTTACACATAGTACTCACACTCAAACCACAGTTCATTAACTGTTCTTCGAAATCGCTGAAATAAAATTCACGGATCAAATTAACAGTAAAAGGAAACTTATAAAGTATTCGTTAAACCGAAAGATGAAACTTGGCGGGATCGATGTCATCGCAGAACTGTCCGATTGTAAACGTGAGAGTAGCCTATACACGCGAACATTCTTCGCGCTGGAGTTGGATACCGCGATGTATAAACAACGAAGAGCCTGCTGTTAAAACTTATCTTGTGTTACACAAAGACCACGAAACCACCGATCTACTACATATATTGCGGCTTAAGGAGTTTTTTAAATCATATCTAATTTATAAGAAATTTCACCGGAAATTATTGAAGAAATTGATCGAATCGTTGTCAGAGCAGAATATAGCACTGAGAAGCTTAGGCTTCGCAGAACTGTCCGATTGTCAACGTTTGAGTACAGCCTACATGCGAACATTTTTCGCGTTGGAGCTGGATAGCGCGATGTATAGCCTGAACAACTCAGAGTCTGCTGTTAAAATTTACCTTGTGTTACACAAAGACCACGGAACCACCGCTCAAGTACATGGCGGCTTAAGGAGTTTTTGAAAACATATCTAATTTTTAAGAAATTTCACCGGAAATTAAGGAAGAAATTTATCTGTATACAAACGCTGTTTTTGTTGTGATTACCGTATAGGTACTGTGCGGAGGGTGGGTTATGACGCAATCTGCTATGGCAGAGCTGACGTCACGTATTGTACTGTTCAAATCATATTTGAAATGTCTATCCTTAACGATTAAAAAATCGTTTCTCTGTCAAACGCAACATTAGCGTTCTCATACTTTGACAACATGTTTGGAAAATTATTTACTATTTTTTAAGGTAACTTCTTTGGGCCACCAGACAATCCTTTTAAATGGTCCATAGGTAGAGAATTATGAGTGAAAGTTAAATTGTTGTAACCAGTGAGACATCTCCGTTAGAGTGCCGTAATTTAGCAACAATCTATCCACTGATGCCAAATGCACTCTTTTCAAAGAACCGCACAGTCTATGTTGTGTTTGTGTGGGACAGCTAACTATAACAATCATGGCATGCTTCAAACAACACACATGACACCACGCTGATATAGTTAATGTATACCGTAGGGACGTACCGCTACTGTAAGTCATTTAAAATTTAGGGCTGATTGGAAAAGTTAAAGGTAATAAAAAGTTTCAAGTTGACACAAATTTGTTTGGATAGGCGCAAAATGATTAATATGTGTTCAGTGAAGCAAGGTGTGAAGTTGACGTGTAAGTTGAGTTTATGTATGTTAGGGGGGAGGGGAGGAGGGGGGGAGTTGTTGGGAAAACATGATATATCCTTACCGACGTGAGGCACTCGTAAACGGTTCGGTGAGGATGACTCACCATATAAAAGAAAAGATCTAGGTATATCTGTAGTGTTAACGATGCTATGTTATAAGACAGTGCAACTAAACTGTGCACCTGGTCATATCAAAACAAATTTATTTTAACTGATTGATAGATGGATCAGATATCAATATTAACAGTGTGATGGTAATATACTGATCTATGCTCATCATTTTTGGTATCTATATTTATTGATGGATTTATTGATGACTGTAGTTCTCAGTAACTTTGTGAGGATTACTGATCTATGCTCATCATTTTTAGTATCTATATTTATTGATGGATTTTTTGATGGACTATAGTTATCAATAGCTGTGTGATGATCTCTGATCTATGCTCATCATTTTTAGTATCTATATTGATGGATTATTGATGGACTATAGTTATCAATACCTGTGTGATGATTTCTGATCTATGCTCATCATTTTTAGTATCTATATTTATTGATGAACTGATTGATGACTATAGTTATCAATAACTGTGTGATGATTACTGATCTTTGCTCATCTTTTAATATCTATATTTATTGATGGATTGATTGATAGACCAGGTTACCAAAGAACAAATTCAAGCCCTCCAAATGAAAGAATTTTGAAGACAAACATAGGCTGTTTCAAAACAAGGATATAAATGTAAATATGAACAGTGATATATATCGTCAGAGTGGAGCCCATTTGATTACCTGGCCCAGGAGACCCCCACCCACCCCCTCCTCCCCCTAACAATATTTGGACACAAAATATCCAACTTGATGTAATACACTATGTAGTTTTACTACAAGCTTATAAATGGAAAATATTACTATCATGCCGTTTGGTCACATGATCTCCAATTTTACCCCATCTTTTGAGGTTGTGTTAGGAAATTTCGCGAACAACTACTGTATATATGTATATTTATTTATTGATGAATTGATTTATGGTTCATCTGATATCAGTAACTTTGTAGTTGATCATTGTTCATCTTGAGTTATCATTAGAAATCTCTGATAATTGATTGGTGGAACTTATTGACCATATATCCCTATTGAACAATTGTGTTCTACAGTTACTCAAAACTGCTGGTGGTCATGTACAGAATGTAGGTCTTAATAGTATAATAAACTATATACTATATACTTTTAATAAACTATATACAAACAGAACAATCTGGAAATCACTAAAATGCACATGTGTGTTTGAAAAGGGATGCATCATTATATTCTTGAGTGAGTTTAAACAGTTACAGTTAAATATTCACCTTTTATAAAAATTGCTTCTATCCAGAGTAATTTTTCTTTGTGCCAGATATGCTCTGAAAGCTTGATGCCCAATTGGGAAAAGAGTAAAGGGAAAGGAAAAAAAGCAGAATTATGGGTCAGCACTCACAACCCCTTAAAAAAAATAATAAACTAATATAATACAAAGATTCGAATAAGTGCGCTCTTTAAACCACAGTGGCAGGTGCTCGTGAACCTTGGACTGCGACAACTATAAAAGCTTGTAAGGGAATCCATTGACAAACTTTACCAAAATCAATGAAAAAATGTAATTCTGAAGTGCTCTTTGGCCTCAAGAATTAGTTAAGGTTGGTTGCATGCAGCAAGTAATAAGCAGGGGGAGAGTAAATTTAGCACGAGATTACATTGTTTGCTCAATTTAAGGCGGTTATCTCGTTATAAATATATATAGAAAGAAGAAGAAACTGCTTTATGTATATATATGTGTGTGTGTATATAATATGTACATATACTGTAGGTACAGACAGGAAAATGCAGAGATTATTGTGCGGAAGTTTCTGGGCTTAAATATTTTCACATCGTCATGCAGTGATTCGAATATTGAATGTTTCGATGATTACAGTTTAATTATAGTTGAAGCTGGGTGGGACAACCATGTTTCAAGTTAAAGATTTAATTCGCTATTTCTCCTTCACGCATGGTGATGCTATTTGCATTTTGCATTACTCACGCGACGTGTTTGTCCCAATTTGACGCCCCTGTGTTCGTAACTGTTACGCAGGCGGAAGCGAGCAAATCTCCCTGAACGGTGCTGCTCGATTGGTTATTTGCCAGTGAATACGCCAAAATCTTTGAAATGACTTTCTCAAGTGTTCGCAGCGCAGAGATAACAGTACGACACGAGTACTTCAAGCAGACCTATAGCACCATACCAAGATGCTTCAGTATCAGTATTTTCACTGTAATTGCATTGTTTTTCGTTTGCTCATCATTCTTTATATCCTGTGTTTAGGGCCTCCTACATGGACTGGGGTCTGTAAGGATGTCGTCAGGAAGTGAAATTAATATACTTTTTTGTATTTCCTCGACAAAACTGATCAATCAGTCCTTTATTAAGTATAACCATTTAGTTTCTTGTAATTTGAGGGACTTTAATGTTCACCTTTTACTGTGTTGCATTTGAAAACCGACCCATCTTACTCGTTTCCTCAGGGTTAACATTTCAATCACCTGTCTTTTATATCTTTCAGAATCGAGAATATGTTGAGACAGAGTACACGTACAACGGCATTCCATTTTCACGATCTCTGGGTTCTGTCGGGCATGCAGACAGCAAGAGTCACTCCATCGGTTCTACGCAAAAGCAGAACAACAGTTCTTCACCGAGCTGCTGTGCCCGTTTCTCCCGAGGCCAGAGGTACGAGGCGACTTCCACCTCGCCCGAGGAGTCGGAGCTGAACGAAGTCAAGGTAAACACTTCAAACTCGCCCAACACGCCCAACACGCCCACGTCAAATTCAGAGGATCTTCGACTTCCATTAACTTCTGGTAACTGCACCCATTCCTCTCAAACACCTCAAGGGGTGACACCTACATCTACCCCTCTCGTGGACTCCACCACGATGCCCCCGAATTCTATAAATGCCACAGCGGTGGTGACCACGCCAGGGTCGAACGTGGTACGAGTGTCCGCCTTATAGCCTACAACTTCCCAGTGGGATTCCATTGAAAAAGCAAGAATTCAAAAAACTGATGCAATATGTAAATCTGTTACTTGGAGGTAATTGGACGACGACGACGATAACCGGTGCTCCGATAGACTACCCATCGATTCCAGTGATCACGAAGGGCGCCCTCTCGTCCTTGGTGTCAGAACCTAGAGGTTGCTGCTCAAGTGTCATTGATGACCAAATATGAAGGGATTGGCGAGAAATTGAAATGACCAAATGTAAAATTTTGTTCCGTACGTCAAAGAGTTGATACTAGTCATATATTAAGAGAAATAGCTCGAGGCATAGATAAGAAACTAGATGCGTGCTGTCGTTGTGACTTTCGCAACCGTTCTGGTACGACACATATGTACCACAACATATTTCATGTGACTAATACCTTTCCTCGGTACACGTAACCATTTTCCCTGAGACTGCCGACTTGAGGCAGTGTCAGCTGTAAAGATGTCTGCTGGAGTGTCCTTACTGTAGACCCTGGGAATCCAGGTGGGCTGTAGCTATATCAGTGTCTACTAACACTTCAGTATGTAAATTAGCTATGCCCTATACTAACCACTTAAAAGCTGGCTCTACCTAATCATACATGGTTCACGTTTAATGTGGCGTTCATAACTCGTTAATAATATCCTGCCATCTGTGCAATCGTATACCCATGCTCACTCACACAGTAATCTGTCGTTTTTTACTGTGACCTCATATATCTTGTGCAATTGGACAGTCGTTATAATTATCTGCACGTTTCATTTTTTTTTTACAATTTATGACTTCCTAAAAGACAAAAACCATGTCAGTCCAGAATCTTTAGAATCCATTTGTTGCTATGACAGATATGATTCTGTATATTGCTCCTGGGTGACAACTTACGGTTGATAAAGTTTACCAAGTGGTATATATATGGGGTGCATGTTTTATAGTGACCCTAGGCATTATGCAGGCCCTAATAGCTAGGCTGGGACACAGGGATGGGGAAACCTTATGTGCCTCACCTCCCCCCCCCATGTGTGCCACCACCTTGTGTACAAATACTTCACAAAGTCAAAAGATGGGAAGATGTTGCTCATCCTGAAAGTTTGGTGCCCCCTCCCAAGACAGAATTCCTGGCTACGGGCCTAGCTATAACTTAATTACCCTGAGGCATGTGTTAATCATACTATGACTTGAAGTTTTCATGTGTTACAAGTTTGTATTTTGATATCATGTACATGCACATATCGGTTTAAACATGCATGGAGCCGCACAAGGTTTGCCTATTCCACAAATGTGAAACTTAAATAGTACAATTATTAATAGAAAGGCTAATTATACTCGGCCAGCAGATCTTTTCTTGGACTGTGGGTGTTTGGATTACCACTGTGTGAGTCCTGTATGAGAGTACTTCCCATTACTCGGTGGGTAAAGGAGAGCGTAACTTTTTCGAAGACAAACATTTAAAGAAAGAAAAAAACTGATTATGTCTTCCCAAATATTCACAGCTGTAAAGCATACAGTATTAAATTAAAACAAAATATTGGTTGCCATGGGGATGATTAGTCTGTCAGTATCATCATTAGGACAACAGTGAAAATTGGTAATCATTTAGTGAAGCCATCAGAAGTAGCAATTTCCTCAAGTTCTCAGCCTTTTGACCATTGAAGATCATACATGTGTAGTTCAGAGTAGATAGATAACTCATCAGTCATGTAACCTGGTCAATTGTAGTATCTATGCCCTTAATTCCTAGAGAGTTGGGGGTTACTCGGACATAGCATCCTCATGATCATAAAACGTAAACTGTTTCGATGCAAGGAGACTGGGATTGAAGAATGGATCAAGTTGCTTGGGTTTTCTGTCCAGGCTTTATCTTGGATGGCTTTTCTGAAAACAAACCTATAAGCTTTGCAAGTCATCTAACTTAAGTTACTGGATACACATAGTTTTCTCTCCCCCTCCCCTCCCCCTCCCAAGCCATACCATACAATCTTAGCCTTGCCCCTCCTAAAACGCCATCGTTTACTAGAAGGCTCTGAATTGGAATAATGCTGATATGATAGTTAATACTTGTGTAGTTTGATAGTCTTATTGTATATATATTTTTATAGGCTGGATGTAAGAACAAAACCCAATTCTCATTCGAATGAATATGGGAAGCTTTAGTCAGTTTTGTCATTCGAATTGATAATAACAATTTTATTGCGACCGTGGCTGTTACAGTCTATATTTTCAGAGCTCCTAGTCTGTGTGTTTCCACCATGTATCTGTTCTCACTCAGTGAGTGGGAGCCATTTGAATATTTTCAGCAGATCCCACCCCACCCCGCCCCACCTCATCCATGTGAGACAAAAAAATAATAATTGGGTGGAGCCAAGAGGATCAAAAACAGGGTCTAAGTTAACAGAGACGTTAATGATACTATAAATGTTTAGGACATTATAGTCAATATTTTTCATGTGCATCCATGTAATGAATGCAACGTTGTATTTGCCTAATGTGGTTTCATTTTTTATCTACTCTCGTTTTGGGAATTTTTTTGTTTCCTTTCATTTTAAGTTTTTGTTTTTGTTTTGTACATAACCATTATTTTTTAATTTTAAGCATTTGAAGGAAAATGAATAATATTGTGAATTATAATCATTGCTCTTCCAGCACTTAAACAGTTCTGCTTTTTCAGTATTTTAAAATATTTCATCATCACCTAATTTGATATATATATATATGGAAATATATATATATATATGCAACGCTTGGTTTTCTGTTTGGTAAACAAATCTGTTTTATTGACTATATCATTATGATATCTTTATGTATATATATATATATATATATATATATATATATATATATATATATATATATATATATGTATATATATATATATATATATATATATATATGTATATATATATATATATCTGCTCTTTTTAGGAAGAGCAGCTCTCTCTCTGTCTATACATATATATAATATACTAATGTAAATTGAAGGAACTTGTGTACATATTGAGAGATTTCATAACATTTTTTTTTTTTCAGTTTCATGTTTGGGTTCAAACCCCTTACTTGGATAGGGTGCTTTCATTTCATTGAATTTTATTTCTGACACTTTCATCATTGCATTAATGCTACTTGAGAGTGTATAAGATATCTACATATATATATATATATATATATATATATATATATATATATATATATATATATATGTATATGCATATGTATATGTATTTGTATATGTATATATATATATATACACATTTATATATACATTTATATCAATTCCAGTCATATTAAATCATGTCTTTGGTATATAATTTATTGTAAACTTTCTATGCACAAAAGATAATTGGCATATGTGTACATTTTTCTGGTAAAACAAAGTATCAAGCATTGTTGTGCAGATAGGATTGTTAAATGTTTTATTTATTTCACTGTGGTTTTTTACCCATTTGTCCATGCTATCAACAGTAAATATTTCTATCATTGACTTCAAAATTTGGGGGGGGGGAATGTTATTATTTTGATCAGATTCTCAACTAATCATTCTTGTCCCTATACTTTATGATCTAATAGAGCAACTAGCCGCTCTACCCTGCATCTGAACAAGCAACTAGCCACTCTACTCTGCATCTGATCAAGCAACTAGCCACTCTACTCTGCATCTGATCAAGCAACTTGCCGCTCTACTCTGCATCTGATCAAGCAACTTGCCGCTCTACTCTGCATTTTATTCTATGCCACATGCTTTACTGTCAAAACAAAAATGAGAGAAAAAAAAAAGGACAGAACAAAAGAAGAAAAGTTTATTTTTTCAGTCAGACGCATAAAATAACCGATTATAAAATCAAACTTATTGCAACAAAACTAAGAAAAGGTTCTTGTTGGGATCTAGAGCTATCTCTATTATTTTTTAAAAAGGTCAGAAAAGCTGTCAAAATACTTGAAATCTATTTGTTGCTCAAGATTTATCCAGTTGAAATATCTTGAAATTCATTTTGTGGCAAGATATGACAGACTCTCTTCTTACGTTTCTTGATATTGTAGTTATTTTTATTGCTTTGGCAAAGAAGATGGCAACATGCAAAACGGGAGGAAATTGTCATTTCGGCATGAGAACTCATGCGATCGGTAGAAGAGGTTTTTTTTCTTTTCTCAGAGTCTATACTGGCAGCAATTAATAAATAGATATATAGGCAGTTTAGTTCACTGTCCTATTTGTAGTGAGACATGTTTTTTATGCCACGGCGGTAAATGTTTAGATGTTCTTTGACATATTCTCTGGAGGCTTTCATTCTCTCTCTCCTGCTCTATCTCTCTCTTACGCGCTCTCTCTCTTCATCTCGGTGATCGCTGTGAAGTTCAAGAGCGTGCTCTTCTCTCAAGTTCAGGAAGCATTTTGCAGATTTTGTTATACATGCTCGTTCTGCTGAAAGACAAAGTGAAAACGATGCGGCTTGTATACGGGCGGAGGTTTCCTCTAGCGTTTAGCATCAAGGTTTGATAGAGAAACATGTCCGTTCCAATTGGCCCGATCACCATGCTCTCGAAAAAGGAAGAAGAAACACCAAATGCGGTCTCTTCTAAGCCACTTTCTTGTAAAACGTTTGTCTGAGAGATTAAATTGCTATGAAGCGATGGGAGGGCTTAGTTACTGTTCAAAATATGTATAGTATTTATAACAAATTTATAGCGATATGAAACTTTTCAAAAGGAGTTATCGATGCAGAAGTGGCTACATTAATTCTAGTTTGTCAAAAATTTGCCAAAGGAGATAAAATTTGGGTGATCATTATTAACTGACTGTATCAAATGCTGACAGACTATAGAGTGCATTATAGTGACATAGGAACTGCTAGATGGGTGCACAAAGCTAAAGAAATGACCACGTTTCAGGATCTGAGGTAAAAACCTGTGCAGGATTTACTGTGACAGTATTTGCTTTAATACCTATTTGAATGGTATTTATCATTTTATGACAACCTTTGTGTTGTGTTCCCAAGTTTAAATTGCGATGTCAACTAAAGAAAGTCAGTTGCATTACTTGTTTAATAGCCACCACCTCAACCTACCACCTTTGATTACAATGTTTGGTAGAAATAATTGTTGTAATTTTTCCAACTTGATTGCTGCGTGATATTTATCTGTATGCATTATTGGGATTTCAAAGAACAATATTGTTTGCCTAAGCAACGGGAAGGTCATAGACGGGTCACACATCCATTAATAGATGAATGAACATAAATGGTAAGAAAACTAATAACATATGCATTGGATCTCATACCTCTATGGTACCCGAAATCTTTTTGTATTCATTTTTGAGAACACAAAATGACATTGAAAGAAAATGAAAACATCTGTGTACTAGTAAATAATTTAACACATGTGCAACTATGTATGTCATATTCAAGGTCAACTCCTAACAAGGCCAAATAATTCAAAAATGGAATAAAAAATATGTGGCAAACAGAAATTGGAACTTGACCTCCGTGGTTGTGATGCAGTGTTTGTCCCATCTGCGACTTTACGAACAACCAAAGATGGGATGTTTGTCATGACTGTCAATGTTTGCAGAGTAAATCATTTGGTTAGCAAGGATTAACTTTGTGGGTTGATTGCTGAGATTATGCATCACAGCTCTAACCCTCACGATACTCATACATGGCTACTGTTTGTACCCATGTATTTCCCTTTGTATTTCTGGTACTCATACATGGATGTTGTTTGTACTCATGTATTTCCCTTTGTATTTCTGGTACTCATACATGGATGTTGTTTGTACTCATGTATTCCCCTTTGTATTTTTGGTACTCATACATGGCTTCTGTATGCACAAAATGTATTTCCCTTTGTATTTCTGGTACTCATACATGGCTGTTGTTTGTACTCATGTATTCCCCTTTGTATTCTGGTACTCATACATGGCTACTGCATGTACTCATGTAATTCCCTTTGTATTTCTGGTACTCATACATGGCTTCTGTATGTACTCAAGTATTTCCTTTGCATTTCTGGTACTCATACATAGCTTCTGTATGTACTCATGTAAGTTTTCTTTGCAATCTGGTACTCTTTAATGGCTGCTGCTTGTACTCATGTATTTCTCCTTTGTATTCCTGTAAATACACATGGCTACTATTTGTACTCATGTATATCCCTTTGCATTCTGGTATCCTTCTGTGCACCCACTTGCACGTGCTTATATTAATTAGCATGCCAATTGTCTTTTGTATTTATATATATATATATACAGTATACCTGTAATTCTCGGAACTAGTTTGTTTCTTTGACTGTTTTTTGTAAGGAATAAATCATATGCAAATTTATAATATATCATATATATAAATATATATGTAATTGAAATAGGTTTCTATAGGCAGAGACGAGCGCACGTAACAATATATGAATCCTACAAAATCATGTAGCATATATGTTGTATATATTTATATACATACATATATATATTGTATGTACATGGCAATATATATATATATATATATATATACATACAACATGGCTACCTGACAGTAATGATATATCATTAGTCAGTGATATTATATGATACATTGGATTAAACAATTAAAAGAAGATATATAAATATGACGTTTGCATCGAAAAGAGCCTTTTGTGGAATATTATCAATAAGTGCTTTGATTTCATATTAAACAGATATTTAAAACAATGTAATAGTGATGTGAAAAAAAACAAAATGTATTATACACTAATTGTATACAAACCTTTATGTTTGTAACCTGTTTACTGTTTACACCTAGTCTCTCTATCTCCAAGTTTTTCAGTTATAATTTTATTTTTGTCCATTCACAAACTTGATCAGAGTATGACACTGAGATGGAGACTACATTGTGTGAGTCTGTAAATATCTTTAGCTCCTGGTGGGATTCTTTTTCAATCATTGATACATATATATATATATATATATATATATATATATATATATATATATAATTTCTGCTTTTTCTTGGAAGTTTGTCATAGCCTTTTCTGATGAGGTATGACTGGATCTGTTTAGCTGGTGCAGCAAGCATCACTGTATAGATTTATATTAAATCTGAAATTATACGGTTCAATAAAACTTCCAAAGAAAAAGAAGGAAAATGATGCAATAGAATTGTTTTGTTTGTAACGAGTTTTACATGTGAGATAATAAAACCAAGTTTGATTGTCCGTCACACAGGATTTCCATTTAGTGTAATGTCTAATAGAGGGCTGGAACTTGATTTCTAAGCAGGACACACCATTTAAATGAGGAATAAAATCTCAACCAATCATAGACTACACTTCAAGACACACCCTCCAGTTGACCTCCCTCCCTCCTTCCCCCCCTCCCTCTCCGATCTCATCGACCCATGACATTAACTGTTAGCGATGCAGGTAACCCCTTCTAATTATCCTAGCTCCTTTAGCTGTATTAAAAATTTACATCAGTTACTGTAGCCTGAGTGACATAATTTTGATGTTACTCGGTTGAGCAAGCCCGTGGCAGTAATGAAAAGGCCATTTGTGTTGGGAATGTTCCATTCAATGTCGGTGATAATTGAATGAATTATTCCAAACTGACTGAATGGACATAGAAAGTCGTGAAAGACCATGATGGCCAAGTATTTTTTTTTTGTGGATACGTTGTTCTGTTCTGTTGAAGACAGTTCAGGGGTGGACAACATCTTTCCAGCTCGTGATTTTCATTTTGCATGTACATTTGCTGAAAATCGGAGGCATGAAAAGATATACAAAAAAAAGTTAAAGGAGACGAAATTTATAAACAAAGCAACGTGCTCTTAATATTATATAACAGTTTTCTATTTGCGTGGTATGATTATAAAAAAATATTTGAAAGTAATACCATTTAACCCCCACCCCAGAATCCTTGTACCATAGTTAATAACAAATGACCTTAAAATTAAATGAAAGTAAATATGAATGAGAGAAAACTTACGACAAAAATTAACGAAAAACGTGGGTGTCTGGCAAATATTCGACGATACATGTTTTAATTTTCTACCGCCTGGTTCAGAATTGTCAGACTGCTTATGTACTCTCTCTGTTTCCATGTTCTTATACTCGTTTAACATATTTTATTGATGATTCATCTATTTTACATTTCTTTGTTTTGTTGAGGAGGGTTTTACTATTACAGACACTTCCTCTTTGCAATGTAACATAATGTAAAGGGACTAAGATGGTTACATTCTTCCTTTTAATTCCTTATTTTTTGGTATGAGGTGAAAGTGGAATAAATGTTGAGAAAAACAGCTTTTCTCTCTCTCTGTTCTCTTCGTGTAACAAATGTGTGATGATCTCAAACACCCCCCCCCCACCCCTCTGCCTCCCCCAAAAAGTTTTTACTTTTTTGCCTATGACCCAGGAGTTTTCAGGACTGAGCTATGATGGCAACATGAGACCACCCACCCCTTCCCCACCCCTCAGAATCAATGCTCAGAATGCTAGTTTCGACTTAATGGACTTCGACAAGCTACAAAAACTATTGATAACATTTTCTGAGGTCTGGATAAAAAATAACAGTATTTGGAGTCTGTAGAAACAGATTTACTAATCTGCTCATGGTGACAATTAAATGTATTTTTTTTTTAATAAGTGTTGAGGTGGAGTTGGGGGTATAAAGCAAGTCATGGAGGGACCAATAAATGAGCAGGTCTTTGAGGAAATTTGAATTCACCATCAAACTGTCACTGTTGCTATTCACTTTGTCCTTCTCATATGTATTAATTCAGTGGGGAGATGTAAAGTACATTTATATATACATTTATATATATAATGTACAGTTATATAAATATGTGCCCGTAGCCTACAATACTCCACAGAGCACTTTATTATAACAGAAAATACACTTATGTGTGTTATGTTTACGTTACTCCTGCATCCACATTTCAGTAACTTTATTGGAGGACAGCACATCTCAACCAAAGCTGTCGATATTGTTACGCTCCAAAGACGATTTTGTCGTCCATTGATTCATGAACACGATCTCCAGCTCTATAATTAATAATGACAAGCACACGACTCCGGATAATTCACCCCTCACCATCGAAAGTGAGCATATGCGAGAGTGAAACTCTCACCGTGTAGGCAAATATTCAAGATTCAAAGGAAGTCAATTTGGTTCCTTTATTGAAACAATTTTGATTGGCCAAATGGTTTTTGGGAGACCAGAAGGACTTTACAAAAGACTCCACTAGGAGCTGACTAATAGCTCACATAGCACTAAATTTGTTAGAGATAATAATTTAGTCTGATTGAAATGTGCATTCAAGAATCATTACCCACAAATACTTCTATGAAGGGCCTTCATTTCAGCCACAAAGGAAATTGCATTTTCTGGTGGCTCTCGATCGGCAGACAGTGGCTTGAAAGTCAATCAATACTAACGGACATCTGTTGTCAGGCTTTAATGAAGCTTGGTTAATACAAATCAAGTGAGAATTAAAATGTAATGAAATTAACAATGCACACAAGAGTAATGTAAGTCCAGCAATAGAAGAGGGGTGTGTGATTGTGGGATGGGGGGGGGGGGGGTTGACAGCAATACAAGGTTTTATCTGAAACCTTTATGTCTTCTATTTCTAGGTTATTGATTACCTTATTAATAATCTCCATTACGGTGTGTGTTAATTACGAAAAGGAATTTCAGAGTAAAATCACACCATCCATGTGGGTGTAATGCACAATACACTCCATCATTAATTTGTCACAGAATTTTTTTGGTACCTTCCTAGAAAATGTCAAATATTAAAATGTATCAAAAAAGTGACTGACAACTGATAGGTGTACAGATTAACTGTTTCACTTGTATGGCCACTATTAAGTGTAGGCCTATAATTTTCCCTATTTTGTGTTCATAATGTACCTTATTGAAACATGTATCCAACATTATACATAACTGTAATATAGACACATGCGATTGCTTGCATATTTTCTTTAGGATATAATATTGCGACCTAACTTTTATAATACATGGATAGTTTATGATGACAGCATAACATCAACTCCTTTATACTCAGATATGATGCACATACCAGCTACAAGCAAGCATTTATCAACATATCCAATGGTTTCATTTTTTTAACAAGCCTGTCATTGAACCTCTGTTGCAAACTTTTATGAAAATACAAGTTTAAATTCTATTCGTCTTCATTTGGGAATTCTGATGTGTTGGCTGAATGAAATTGGATTCTCAAGTTTTCTTTGGCGACTTTGTTTACGATATCTCACTGAGGGAATTACCATACTACACCTGTTGACATGTTTACGACTGGAACATGGGTAACGTAATGTCAACAGACCTGGATACTGAACCAGTTCTTAGTGATGATGTGTAAGGTATAGTGGACAAACTGGACATGTTAAGCAATTGTCTCAAAACTCACGTGTGATGAGAGTTTTTAGATGCCACGATGTGTGAGGTTGTTTGAGACCAGAGGAAGAAAACAGCCAACCATGCACAACATGAACATATTCTGTAAATTAGTGATGACAGGTCATGTATTAAAATGAGAGAAGCTGATGTTTCCGATCCAAGCAGGATGTTCCTGACAGAGGACGACTAATATTTTACATTTTTCATCTGCCTCTGAAGGAGATGCAACTAGATTGGAAACTTCAGACCCTCCAAACCTTTATAATGCTTTCTCTACACAGTGTTAGTTGTTATTTGTTGTATTTTGTTGTTTTTGTTTGTTGTAGAACTTCTTTGTTGTAGATGAATGCTGAATTTAGTTTTTTTTTGTTCTCTCTCCCTTTGCAAAGAGAAAGAAGAAGAAGGGAAAAACAAACATATGAAGAGAAATAAAGTCCAATAATATATTAATGAAATTAAATTAATCGTCTCTAATTGAAGTAAACAGTTTAGGAAAGCAGTATTGATAGGATTTAGCTAGCAAGTATATTTCAGTCATAATATTAAACAGTCTACAAGGAAGCACAAGAAGAAATAAGGTTCCTTTTGGCCAACATTTCTCAATATTTAAACTGCACATGAAATAGTTATACAGACAGAATGGATAAAAGCAATTGATTTCTTGATTGAAAAAACTGGCAATATTAGATCTAAAGTCAAAGTTTTGGTGTCCTAATACAACATACTTCAGTCGTTTGAGGGTATGCACTGTCATATGGCTTAAATTAGCATGCAGTACTGTTCCTAACACAAACAGACTTCCGCTAAATATTTAGTGAAGATAGTAGTATATTTAGTATATTTCAAGGATTTATATGCATTATCCTCAAATTGACATCAAACCAAAATAAGTAGAGGATTCATCTAAAGCTGATGAACATATGTCCTGACCAGCTCTGCATTATTAAAAATGTCTAGAAATTATGCTGGATAGTCAAATGAAGAAACAGCTGTCAAGGAGTTTTATGGGCAAACTACTGTGAAATATTCATAGTTCCATATTAAGTTGAAATAGTTACGTATTTCTGACACAGTAATCAGTTACAGGGCTAAATGTCATAACTTTACAATTTTTGCACACTGCAGTGAGAAATATTCCGATCCTGTAGACAGGTGAATTTGGGAACTTAGCAATATTGCATAGTTAATATAAATTATGCCTCACATGGCGCAGTAATAACATGAGCTTCAAATACATCATAGTAGGTTATGTCACCATACATTCTGAATGATAATGATTTAAAATCCACACCTACAAGATACTACAGTGTCAGGTTAATGCAGGTATAAACAGTACCACTCCATTACTGTTGAGCTTGCTGTTGTCGAGCTATACGGTCTAGTTTGTATTACAGAAAAGCGCCATTACTGTTCTATTAAGAGAATACTGTAACGTGGTTAGACAGCCATCTGCAGTGTACAATTAGTACATAAAGTTACTATTAAACATGCATCCTGCCATGCAGGCAGGTAAAAGTACCACTACTCCATGACTGTTGGATACAGCACTATCATATGCAAATTACAGTCTACACTGTCCTGCATAGCAGATGTCAGTGTTACTCCATCACTGTTGAATTAAGGTCATTACAGTAACAGTAAATTCTATCCAGCAGCTTTCATGCAGGCAGTTTGATACAACATTGTACTTCCAATTTTACAGTTATACTTTATACACACTGCATTATAGCTGTCTAAGTTGACCTGTTTATTAATATCCATACTGATTGAAGTTTCAAGAGTCAAAGCCTACCATTCACATCTGATACACACGCCAATAACGAGATGTGATTTAAAAAAAAAGAAAAGGAAAAGAAAAAAAGGGAAGATCAATGAAAAGTCAACAATGAACGGCTAAAAACACAATAGACATGTCCAATGAATAGTTCAAATGGAGCTTATATGGTTCAATATAAGTCCAATCGATAAATTTAGAAAATTATTTTTTTCATCTAAGGTTCATGAATTCTGCCTTAAATTTGTATTACTATAGTCTTTGCTACAATGATTTTTCATTATCCATTCTGGGCTTAGATACAATATGATGACATCATACTCTGTCTTGTTAAACCAACCAAAGGATAAAAACTGTTGTGTTCTTCTCTTTAGAAATAAAAATGAATGGCAATATCATAGAGTTGATTTATTCAATAGATTAGAGAGCAAAAACTGAAGAACGTATTTTACAAAACTGTATTTTCAGTGAAAAATGGGTTGTCCACATGGAATTGTACGATAGGTGGATTTCCCTGTAATTGTATGTTTGTATCTTACACAAACATCAGATGTGGTAAAGTTTAGGCAATAGGACCCACCCAAGTATAGGTGACATATATTTCGTTAATACTTCAAAGACAAGAGTAACGTTTCGCTTTGATGAAGCAAAATTATGTTTTTCTTTTATAATGTTTATGGATAATTACTTAGAAAGATAATTGACATGATTAGTTTTGATTCCAAAATTGCCATCACTATGATTTTATGTCACTTTCTTTTGTAATGTTTTAATTATATCTCTTTCATTCATCACATCTTTTATTTCTTCACATCTCCACTTACATTGCAGATTTATTACTTCAATTGACTTATTTGTAGTTCATTCACATTGTTAATAGTTCATCACATATCTTTAGTTCATCACATTTTTTTGTGCATTTTTTTTTGTCTTACAGTTCTAACAGATGGGGAGGGGGTTAAGATGTTATGATCATCCAGAAATGGGTGTAAGGGATAGGGGTATAAGGGGAGGAGTGTAGGCTGAGTGCCCCCCCCCCTCCTCACCACTTTGAAAAGTTGTGGTAAAGTGGAGGGTGTGCTTAGATGCAAAATGGTGCTATATATTTTAGTTCACCAAATAGTTAAGTTCATCACATCTTTCTATTTCATCACATATTATAATTCAATTGATACCTTTTAGTAACATGTTATTCTGAGCAGTCTCTGGTGGTGCCCCATTCCTTATGTGTGTGCATGTGTGGGTTTATGTGTGCCATGTATGTGTGCCATGTGTGTGCTTATGGGTGTGCGTGCCATGTGTATGTGTGTGTGTGTATATATATGCATGTGTGTTATAGAAGAAGGCTAGGTCGATCCATCATGAAACATTTTTTCTTCAAAGATGCGATATTTACACATGGGTTATGCCTATATAAAATGGAAGAGGCCAGAGGGTGGAACATATAAGATGTACGGAGTAGATGTGTTACTCCTTTTCCCAAGCACTTCCCACCCGCCTGCCATAGCTAACTAATACTGAAGTGGTTTTGTTTAAGATTTCATCTAAATTATGTCAAAGAGATTCTAAAACCTGTTGAGAATCTGTCTTTCCTGCCTCATTGAGAAACTAAGAGGAATTTTAAAAGTACAAAAAGCAAAGATCAGTAGCAACAATAACTTCTAAGTGTTATATCCAATAAATTCCAAACTGACAAACGTACATAAACGCTGTAGTGAATGCATGTATATAAAGTACACTCCAAATGAAATTATGGCATCATAAAAACTTCCAAATTTTCCCATCTGATGATGATGATGCATATTAACTACTAAATACAAGGCAGCTGTGCAATTATTATAGATGCTGGGTAGTATATTTTCCAAGAGGGAAATTAATGAATATTATTGACGACACAAATAGTATATATGTAGACTTCATTGCACTGTTATTTACATGTAAGCATCACACTTTCACTACATGATATGATGTCAAATGAATACCACCATGTCTTGTTATTTGCTATAGGTTACCAGCTTAAAACTACAGCTCTCTATTCCTTAGCAGAGGTTACATCACATTGTGCATTGGAATGGATATAATGTAAAGGAGGGCATATAGTCATTGACCCTGCAGTTGGGAATGACCTTAGAAATATAATGACGTTCATATTACGAAAGATCGCTAGTTCATTTCAAAACTTTATTCCAATGCTGGCCAATAGATTTGTTAAATTATTGTTGTTGTATTATTCCTATATAGTTGGGAATGACCTTAGAACTACTGTATAATGATGTTCATATTATGAAGGAGCTAGTTCATTTCAAAACTTTATTCCAAAGCAGGCCAATAGATTTGTTATATTATTGTTGTTGTATGATTCCTGGGAATGATCTTAGAACTGTAATGACATTCATATTATGAAGGAGCTAGTTCATTTCAAAACTTTATTCCAAAGCAGGCCAATAGATTTGTTAAATTATTTTGTATGATTCCTGTATAGTTGGGAATGACCTTAGACCTATAATGATGTTCATATTATGAAGGAGCTAGTTCGTTTCAAAACTGTATTCCAATGCATGCCAATAGATTTCTTATATTGTTGTTGTATGATGGGAAGGAAATGTAACTTATCAAGTTTCTTAACCAATCAGATATCTTGACCAAAAGCGATTTGTTATTACACATCTGTTTTTTGATAAAAGGCCTTAAGAATAGCTGATGCTAATTTAAATTGAAATTAATTTCTTAAATAATTGAATAATTAAATATTTAAATAGATTAGTATATTCATGTACTAGAATGAATAAAATCAAGTTTGTTTAAAGATACATGATAGTTTAAGTTGTGAAACTTTTCTTTATTTCAATCGTGTTTACAGTTTGATACTGTTGCAATATCTTATGCATTAATAGTTACACATGACACAATAGATTTGATTCTGTGATAAATAAACTTAAAAAATATGTCCATATTGATATTGTTTACATAGTTGACTAAATTTCACAATTTTGTCTCTGTTACTGTCGTGTAAAAGAAATTTCAAGAAAGTAATATTCATGAAAAATATTAACAAATCAATGAAAATAGCAGGCTTAACATATTGATAACAATGACAAGTTTATACAGAATAATATAAATAAAACTAGTTAAATAAAATAAGTGAAAAAATTGAAACAAATCTCCTATAAAACAAAACAAATAATTTTAAACATAGAAAGTGAAGAATGAAAGCAAAGTGCAATAGCAGATAACATTAATAAAAATTCACTGTAAAGAAAAAAGAAAAAATTTCTGTAAAGAAAAAAGTAAAAAAAAATCAGTAATAGTAGAAATATAGCACAATTTAATAGTGATCACTTAAGTTTTGGAAAATAAAAAAAAACATGATCTGCCTATTAGTCTTTTTCTTTACTGAGAACCGAAGCAGAAATAAAGTGGCAGGCCATATGGTTTAGAGTAACTGTACCGCAACCATCTAATTGCTTCCTTACAATACAAGACCGGATTAATGAAGGATCATAGTCACGATCGCACTTTTGCAAAACAAGTAATAAACTGGTCAGTATTGCTTCATAGAGCAGATCACACTATAGTATTATACCCACCTTAAAGGGATACATCACATTGCCATTTATGTTTCAGTTCATGCTGCATAATATTGTACAAGACGTCATTTAAATTATGACCTGTTTACATTAAACATGCAAGAAAAAAACACCAACAGATATACCTTTAAAGTTTGATATAAAAGTAGGTTAACATCTGGCAGAAAAAATAACTATATGAAATTAAGAAATTGGTCATGGATGGTGTCTGTAGTTGTACAGTAGATAATGTCATAATTATACTTATCATCTCTAGAGACTCAAGCATTAATATCTGATGCTGCATGTTGACGTTTGTTGATTTTGTGTCTAAGTTTCAATAAATAATTAAGTGTTTGTGACGCAGGTTCACTGACAAATAATTCTAAGACATTGGCTTAAGGATTATGTAACTGGCATGTAGATAATACACAAAAGGTTTGAATTCAAATAAACTCGCCGAGAATTCAATGCTTTATCTTTTCCAATTGTTAGTTGAAAAATTTGTCTTGAGGTGTACTTAAAATATTTAGTCCTTATAGATTCACAGTAGCTGATGTGATTCAAATTTCATAAATATTCATGATCTTCCTCCACCTAAGTTTAATGTCCTGAAAACTTCTGAAAACTGAAAAAAATCTTATTTTTGGGGAGGTCGGGCCAAAATATTTCATTAATATCGGTTGCTTTGTGACCTATGATTTCGGTTACAGTTGAGGAAAATTCTGCTACCGGCCTTTCAATTCCATCTGTTGCCATGGCAACAAAGACGTAACGTAAATTTCTTAATTACTGTCGCATTGGATATTTTACAATACGTCCATATTTAGATCATTGTAATAAAGAGTTCAGATCTGCTACTAAGCTTATAACCATAGCAGTTACATATAGCTCTTTACTTAATTGCATGCATACATCATCTTCATACAAAATTTGACATAACCACAAAATTTGTTAAGCTCGGTAACTCTGATAAGTACATTAAGTGATATTATACTACTTCTTCTTCGTTGACTACATTTGTTTCTCAATCACCAATTATGAGAAGCCATTATAGTCACAGGATGAGTCCACAATCCTCACATGCATCCATCAACATTCACTAAAAGCTGCATTCATTACCGAATAATTCCTCATCTCCGCTGTCGCGCAATGACGATAAGCTTTTGAATAAAGCAATCTATTGCTGAAGTCAGACTTTGTATAAAGTGCTTGTTTATCATTAGAGGATTCTTCTGCTTGTCAACCATCTTGAATATCTGAAACTATGATGATTATTATCAGGTTTAAAAAAGGATATCAGCTAAACAAACTAACCATCATCATCATTATTATCATTGGTCGATGTGAGAGAGGTCGTGATAAACAACTTCTAACGGCTACATTAAGAAAAAAGTCTGATTCCATGTGGGATTTTACACAATTTTTTATGTGACTAACATCACTATCTGAAACTATGATCATTATTATCAGGTTTAAAGGAGATCAGTGAAACAAACAAACCATCATCACCATTATTATCATTGGTCATTGTGAGAGAGGTCGTGATAAACAACTTCTAATGGCTAATTAAAAGTCTGAATCCAGAGGGCTTTAATGACATTTCCTGCTTTTAGTTAAATTTTATTTTATGGGGTCCTCAAGGGGGGGGGGGGGTGGGGGGCGATCGCTCCCTCACCTGGCTACCTCCCTGGGATGGAAACAATAGCAGACCCTGTAACTCATATGCATGTTGTACGTAACAATATCAGACTCTCTAACTCATATGCATGTACCTAACACATGTTTTATGAAGTAGATTATGAAGTTTTTCAACTAGTTTATTTCTTCTTGTTTTGCAATAACACTAGATTCTAAATAGTTGGTAATGGAAAGAGACCCTCTAGTTCTATCGTTATCAATCAGTCACTTTTACAAACCATCAAACAGAATTCTAAAAAAAAATTCCCATCTGACTTAATTACATATTAGAGAAAGGGCCTTCAAAACTTGGAGGACAAAACTTTTTGGTTAGGATTACACAGTGTTCAATAGAGTCCAGCTTACTACCACAATTTACCAGCAACATTAGTAGCTTCATAATAAGTATGACATATACAGTATCAGAAATAATTCAAACCCTTCACTGAAATGTGATTAATTATTCATATATGTTGTGTAATAAATCTGTGGGTTCGTAATTAATCTCTCTTCAATATGAAATTTACTGATAATCAGATCAGTATATCATTTCACAAAGAGTAAAATTTCTTTATTTATCAAAGCTTGAGAAAGTCTGTTTTTCCCCCCAACTCCAAGCCTTTCTTTGTATCCTAGTATGAGCTGTAACACATTTATATCTAAAGTATAACAAGACCTAACCATAAATTCTCAACTATTTATTACAACATTGTATTGTTAGGTTTTTAAACATTCTCGATTACAATGTTACAGAACATCTATTGCCTTTTTCCTTTTGTTCATATATGGTACGCTTTAACACAGTGGAACATGATAAACACAATTTGTAATGGTACAATGCATTACCACCTATTTGTTAGTTTATTTCTATTTTGTCCGAAGAACAAAGAAATGTTTCAATATTAAACATTAAACAATTAACTAACGAGTCATAATATCAAGAAGTCCTAACATATATCTGTGATTCTACGTCATTCTCAGAAATAATGTTACACAACTCGTTATGTTTGATCTCTCTTCTGTATACACAGGTCGAAAATCCAGGCATTACTTTTTCCTTCTGAGAAACAGCTAAGAAATATCTTTCCATAATGAAGCCGAAGGGTTTTTCCATTACGAATGATAAATCTTTAGAGATTTGGATATTATGACAAAGATTATAAGTAGTTCACAAAAAAATGACAGGATAAACGAAGAAAATCTAGGGATTTGACTTTCAACGAGAAAGAAAAATAACCAGGGGCGGACAGTCACTGCTCCTTCATTAAGTTCTGAATCCTGGACTTTTTTGGTTTTCTTGCCCAGGTTCAATTAACTGCAAACATATTTAACAGCAAAATTAGAGTCAGAACGGACTTGTTTACAATGACGTAACTCGACTTCTTTTTACAAGTTGCGAGTTGCAATTAAACGAACGATATCAGTTATTAAACCATCGATGGGTACTACTGGATGGAATCTGCCGTATGTATTTAGTTCTTGTTTGTGATTGGAGAATGTTACTTTGAACGTTAAACTGACCGTTATGATATGATCATATAGAATCTCCATTAATTTTGCTTTCCAATAAACTCAAGCGAAATATAATCATGGAGTGTTCAGAGTATGGTTTATAAGATTGTGGAAATTGTTAAATTGGTCAAAACTGCTTTTAATTGGATCATTGATCATGGATTTTATTTCTTGGTTGAAAACCACCAGATGGTGTATAATATGGTATACAGAGAAAAAGCTTTCAACTACCAAATTATCTGGCATGTCATATTGTTTTCATGCAGTGAAGGGTTGGACATTTTGTTAGGATGGAGTTATAGGTTAACGTTAATCAGATTTTGAGTTGGTTAGCATCATGATTGATCTGTAGATACTGCAAGTACCCAAGGGCGGCGGAAGCACTTTTAATCTGGGGGGGCACCGACATCAAAGGGCACTTTGCAGAAATTCGATTGGACTGATGTAGCCTTATATTTAGTACCCTTTATAACTCTTATTGTATTATCTTATTTGCGTACACACATCACTCCAACCCCCGCCCCCCCCCACTCCTTCAAGTAAAATATGCATACTAGCACTGCAATATCCAATGTGCAATTTGGGAAGCAAGGTACAAGTTTTCTATTGAGACAAAATGAGGTGAAATCATGCTAGTTGCTAATGTAGGAATCTTCCGAATTAGAGTTTATTTCTTGTTAATATCTTAACAAATTGTTTCCATTCGAAATAGCTTTGAGTTTGACCCACATAAATTCATTAAAAGTCAGGGGCGTAGCCGGGATTTGCAAAGTTGTATGCACGACTATCTGAGCGGAGCGCCACCATCGGTTGGCGCGGAGCGTACAAGAAAAATTTTGGTTTTACAAACCCCTCAGATGGCCGGAAACGGCCCTTCCCGAGTGTTCATTCTGGTTCCCTGGCCTCTCGCTAACTTGAGACACCTCAATTTTTATGTAGAAAAAGGGCACATTTTTAACCCTGAGGAAAAGTGGGGGGGCACGTGCCCCCTGTGCCCCCCCGGTTCCGCCGCCCTTGCAAGTACCCCGTACGCACAAAATAGTCCGGCTTAGCATTGTCTGATGTATAGGTCTACAAAGGAATAAGGACCTCCCTTTACTGGTTTCGAACCTCAACACAAGCAGTGTCCATTATAAGCCCAGTTGGTTGGAGCGAGCCCAATATAGAGTGAGACAGGTTCGAATCCCGGTGGAGGCTGGAAGTTATGTACTTTTCCATATTCTCCAAGTCATTGCCATTTACATCAATTGAAATGCTGAGAAGTGTCTGTCTTTGATCGGTTAAAAAGAAATCATATTTTTTGGGAATAATTTATATATTTGACAAAAATGTGCGAAAAGGCTTGAATTAGCTTCATTGCACTATAATAGTAACATATACATTATATCTGGGGGGAAAAAAAAAAAAAACTTCTCCTTTCAACTGGAATTTTTTATCTTTTCATAATGTCAATGCTGTTAACTTAAAGCTTTATCAGCATTTGTTACAAAAGAAATCTGGTTTTTTTCCCCCTTTCTACCTGAAAGCCAGGATCTGCAGGTAGAAAACACTTTATAAAAACATCATCAATTTCCATGGCAACGAACATCACGTCACTTCATGAATAAAGTAGTCTGCAAAAGAGAGATTTTACATATTGAGGCACATTACTTCCTTACAATTGCTGTTTTTTTATGTTTATCTTTAAAATTCAAACTAATTCAAATTAAAGCTCTCTAGAGCAATACATAGTGTAATATGCCATAAACAGAGATTGTTAAACAGCTCGCAAATGACAAAACATTTAGTTTCAAGCAGAGTTGAGATCATATATCCATTAAGGAGGACAACTGTAGACAATTTCCAAGCATCAAAATCGTTTGATATTTAGTTGAGAACAAGAATTTCTGAAGACATGGACTTATACAGGGAAAGATACACAGATTACTTGACTATAACCCATAACCCTTCGTGTAAACTCTGTTTTGGGTGAACATAATTATGCAATTAACTAGAGTATTTTATACCTACCCTGCTAGGTAGCAGGTTTATAAATTGTGGGCATGATTAAAACCCTACAGGCTAATAATACAGGCAATATATAGCTTTTAATTGGCCCCCACTCAATTCTTTAATAGGACCCTTTAATGTGCAGATACGTACAAGAGATTGAGAGTGGTTTTGGTGATGATCAAATCAATCACCCATTTTTGGCATTGCATTTTTGGAGGGGGGGAGGGGGAGGGGGGAGGGGGAATGCAGCAAATATGATAATTTCATAACTTTTAATTCATTTTGACAATTATCCGATAGATCCAGAAATTCTGTACTTTTTTGGAGGCCTGGAATGTATTGAAAATTGTGAGTAAAATCTGCTAAAACAGACCTTAAATTGCTTTTCTTTTTGTATTTTTTTTGTTTCTGTTCTTAAACATAAACCTTCAATTGGATATATAACATCTGTAAAGAAATGTTAGGCCCCCCCCCCCCATTGCAATAGCCTTTAGACCCTTGACAGGGCTTATTCTGCCTCTCAGGGTTGTGATCTGGTTTCCAACAATTTCCCAAATGATGAGTAAAGTCCTTAAGTTTCTCGACTGGAGTCGGACTTCAATTTTAAAACATATGACCTAACACTTTTAAAGTTTAGGGACCGTACCCACAGAGTCCGATGATGATACCCGGAAAAGAAAAACATTATAACAGCCTATAAAATTTATGCAGCTAGGGGAATATAGACAACATTAAAACGATACTTTATGCATGGGAGGAGGCCGGCCGGGAGGTGCCTGTCTGAATGATACCATATTGACACCATTCTTTGACGCTCCCAGGTTCTGCTGTTGCATCACATTCCCCCCTCTGACTGATTGCTGCCCCCCTCCCCTGTGCTTCTTCCCCTAGGCTGTTATACATCCTACCTATTACATATAATTTCCAACTTTGCAACAGACAACGGATACAAGTTATTAAGTTAATGCATAAATTTTGAGTTATTTACCATATACAGCTGTGTATAAATAGCGGAATTCAAGTAAACTAGTACCATACAAATTATTTATACAAAGTATCTAATTCTGTTTGGATGCACTATTATGTAGTAATTACATATAGCTTCACTTCATACAGATGTCCCTAACACTCCCCAGCGGTGATGCATATCACACATGTTCACATGCATGAAACAGAACAGTAACACCTAGACGAACCCTGCAAAATGATGCATAGAAGAATTTTACTTCAATCTTGTAATAATTGTCTTCATTACGTGCATGTCGAGACGATAAACCATTAACTGTACGTTAATAGTGCGATAATTCAACAGGGCAGAGGCGTTGCTGATATAGAGAACCAACAGGAGTTGAAATTGGGTAGATCCAGGAAGAGAATTAACAAATATTTTGCTCTGTCTTGTGGGCAAACTACAAAAACTTGAGTGACAAGCTGTTTCTTCTTTCCATATTGCTGACAAAAAAATTAAACGTTGTTGAACATCATCAATGGAACAAAGTTCCTTATTGCTGTAGTTCTTGCAAAGAAAAATATCAAAAAAAAATGACATAACTGATATCCAGAATACTGATGCATTTTTTGATCAATACTTGTTTGCAAATCATTGGCAACTTTTTTTCCCCCATATAATATTTTGTTTGCAATGGAAATCTGAATAATCTGCACAACTTTTAAAAAGGATAAACTGACTTGAACACTATCGGTAGCAATTTAAAACACAGCAGATGTTAGCAGTCGCAGATCCAGTGGGGATAAGGGGGAGGGCGGGGGGGGAACTAAATTTTTCAACCCCACACAAAGAAATGAAAGAACATTATTAGCAGAGCCTTGCATTTAGACCCAATTATTGACCTTTCTTAAATCCTGAGAATTCACCAATTTTACTTTCTACATTTTTTTTGAGGTACCAAGCTTACCATCAACATGGGAGTCAGCCTCAACTATATCCAATTAATGACCCCACCCTTTCCATGGTTTAAATCCTGCTCAGAAAAGAATTTCTTGTAAGTTGTAAAACAATGTTCAAATTTCTTGTTCATATATGAGTCACTTTCGTGGATAACTGAATTTGTTGCCAACAAACACTCATAAATGGTTACATTAGTAATATGAGACGAAATATCGTACGTCATCAGTGAGATTTTAGACTCATTAATTCCAGCCAATTTGAAGACTAGTAATTTTGATCCTTACAATAATAACCGTAAGTACATCATATGGAAAATATCTGTATTTGTCTCATTAAAAAAAAAAAAAATCTTTTTATCAATAGTTTCCACCGGTTACCATGGTAACAAAGTACCTTCAAATTTGAAATGATCCAATCCAAGCCTTTTCCTTTAACTGTTTATCTGTTCCCAGACCGTTTAATATTTGATATGCAGGATATTTTGGGCTATAGCATGCTGTTGGGATTTAACATTGAAACTAATAACAATGTCATGAAGATCTCAATCCTTTACAACTGCAGGAGAAAATGAAATAAGACTTCGGTGATTTGTCTACTTTTAACGATTCTTAATTATGTAAAATTCTATCAGATTTGTAAGACTGAAAGTGGAGTTGAAATCTTGGTGTGGATTTTGTCACTATAAATAGACCAGCTTATATTTTCTACTGATCTATGAACCCCAAAATGTTAAGTTAATTTTGAGTAGATTTAACATGCTAAGTTTTGAGCAAATATAATTTATACATGAAAAGTTTACTAAAAAATAACCTCAAAATAAAATAACACTGTTAGCAAACTGCTTATCCACTAGAGAGCCTGTGTAGGAGAATGTGTAAAAGTAAGTTGGCCTGACGTTTCGATCCTAGCAGGATCTTCTTCAAAGGCTAAAAAAAAATGCTAAGTTTTGAGCAAATATAAATTTATACATGAAAAGTTTACTAAAAAATAACCTCAAAATAAAATAAAACTAAAAAATAACCTGTTAAAACTCCCCCTGCTGTCTTACATCCCATATAAAGGCCTATTCCTTTTAACCCCAAAAGTTGACCTCCAATTCCATCTTTATATCACTAAGCTTTCAAACATGTAAAAGATAGTCAATTTACTACATCAAATATAAAAATCTTTTTACAACTTTAATGTTCAAACACATGTTTGTGTGTAATCAGCTGAATAAAATGAGATGCAACTTAATATGATGGATTTCCATGAATTTTGTCCCTTTTATACAAAATTCGAGACACTATGAAAGCAAATTAGTTTAAGTTTCCCTGCAGTTCTTATTAATCATTCGTTTGCATATATAATTATAATAATAGCCATCTTGATGGTTACACAGCCTGATCACGAGAAGACTAAATTAAAACGTTTAAACATGGTTTTGATATTTTGAGCAAAGAATTTGGGGATATTATATATACATGTGCTATTGATTGTGAACACAGCATACTTACATGACACAGATGACATTAATAATGGCACATATTTTGGTTAAGGATATTTCTTTTCTTTGGGCTGTGGGACCCATCCAAAAGCTGTGGAAAGGGGACCAAAGACATTTACTGGGGAGGGGGGTGGGGTGGGGGAGAGGATGATGTGGGAAATGTGGTACCTGCCTCACTTCAAGAGGTACGTTTGTGATTATCACAACAACAACAAATTTAATTCCTTAATCTGATTACTTTTCAAGCCTGTTTCCTTCATTAGTTTAATTCCTCCTTGCTAAACTTCTTGTAAAGACTCTTTTTCTTCACAAAGATTGCAACTTTAAGTTTAAATAATACTTGTGAGACATTTTGAAATCAATATGAGCTGCAGTGTGCAGATCTAGCCTCGCACACAAATTCAAAAGTAGTTATGAACACAATTGCCAAGTTTGCCTGTGGATGCTCCTCAAGATTCCAGTCATGCAGAGTCAGACACAAAAGAAAAGCCCAGGGCCACACACCCCCCTCCTTTATAAAATCCAGGAACCACCCTGCACCCCTTCATCATGATGCATGCAAGTATTAGCAACAAAACTTCACAGAAAATTCACCATTTTGATCTGAGGTTCATTTCTTCAAACCATTAAATACAAAGAGAACAAAGTAATATAATGTACCTTTCCTGCATTTAGAACATTAAAAACATGATGAAGCGTTTGGGTCATGTTTATATAATACATATACCAGTGACAGCTGGTTTAGCATGATTTAGTAATTTTTAAAATGATAGCTATCTAGTTAAAGATTCATATTGCATGGATTGAAAGCATGTACCATGGTGAATTCCCAACCGACTAGTCTAATGCATAATGATCATCCATTTGAGGTTAACTGGCCCTTTTAGTGGGCCCCAGTTCCCCTTTGGGCTAGTATGTTGTTGACATGTTTCTGAAGAACAGCTTTTTTTGGATGTCCCTCAAGACTTGAAAAACCTACTGCCAACCTACTAAAATGTCAACATCTTCTGTGTAATTACAACTTTTACCATGGAAGGCACTCTCAAACACCGAGCTTATGATTTCTAAACCATTCGTGGCAGAAAAATGTCTTGACAACTAGGCCATGCCAGAAGTAACAAGTTTGACTTAAATAGCTAGGACGTACATAATCAAAGAGATGGTAGGCATAACCCTGTATGAGCAGGGTAGGAAGGGCTAATATGTTTCAAGGGAATGGATGATCATTTGTGATCGATATTGCTGATATCATGAGACCTCAATTGAGTAAAAAACCAATTTGACAAAAGTGTATACATATTTCATTATAGTTCCATGAAAATAAAATCCCAATGAATAATTCTACATCGGATGGTCTATCCAAAACAGCTGCTCGTTTTCACTAGCTGTTGTGGAATGAGGGCGACTTTAAAGTCCCAAAATTTAAATTTTACATTATTTTGTTGCATTTATGATATTTTTTCATATAGCCTATAATTACCTGAGCCTTCATTTCACTTCTGACAGATTTTTTCATTTTCTTTTTTCATTCCTGCTTGAAATTGAATACTACATGATGTTTAATCCACACACAGGTGTAAATATTATCAACGAAACCATATTAGACCATCTTAGGAACAATACATTAAAAGAGCGAATCAGCTTAGCAGTGTCAAAGATATGTGAGTCTTCCCTACTCTACTTACTACACAATCCCACCCACCCTCCCCAAATATATGAGTCTTACTTAATCTACTGACTACACAATCCCACCCCCCCCCCACCGATCACCCTCCCTACCTCCCATTGCACCCCACCGCCACAAACTATGCACTGATCTTTATATACAGGTAGAAACGAATCTACTTGTATTTTTTAAGTTTACTGTTGTTTGTTTTTATTAATAAGGATGCTGAGGAAGTGCTTTAAGTCTGTCATTGTCCCGCATCTCATTTATGCAGTGCCAGTCTGGTATCATTTTGTTTTGCAAAAAGATAAAGATGGAATTGTAAAGTTTCAAAATACATGTCAAAGATTCTTCACTTAGATTACCAATATATGACAGAAACTGTCAATGCCTATGCTAGAGCTGAATTTATAAGAATGGCCACAATTTTTTTCTATTTTATTTGTTTTTTTAATATTTTTTATCATTATTATTTTTATGATGATAAGAATCACCACTTGCATAACCTCCCTAAGGAGTCTTGATGTGCAATCTAATAGAAAGCTAAGAAATCCTCAATATTTTGCCAAAGTACAGAATACAGTTGTTTAAGAACTCCTTTTTTTTTTTTTTATAGAGCAGCAATTTTTATTCAATCGAAAAAGCTCAAATGAATTGTCAAAGATTTTATATACTATTAACTTCTAACATTGTATTTTATTACTCTTTTTGGAATAAATCAATTGAAATTTTGTGCGACTGTGCAGTGATTCACAACTGTATGGGAAGATTTGACTTAGAAGTACATGAACCTACACAAGTGCAGTGTGTATGTAGGTGTATATTATAATAATGAAGGTAAAGATGTATATATATATATATATATATATATATATATATACTGCCAGCTTTAACATCCATCGATTAATTTGCATGATTTCACTAGTAAATCATAAAATTGTAAAGTAGTGCTTCATATATATTCAAAACCGATGTCTCCACACCTCTCCTCTCCCAATGTGTGATTTCAAGTGTATATATAGAACATTGTAGAAGCTAGATATATGTCAGTTATGTAAAATGAAGACGGTTTTCATTTTATATAGAAATGTTAGAATAACACTTTACTCAAGCCTTAATCACAGCAGTGTTTTCTTGTAAGCTTTATCTGAAGCTGAAAAAATTACAATCACTTTACCATGAAAGGAAAGATGAAACAAGGAAAGATGAATATGAATTTACCTTAATATTACAACGAAAAAACAACAACCAAATTAAGCAAGATAAACCTCAAACCAAAAATAATGCTAAAAATTACAAGATATTTGCAGGAGTAAATTTTCTGCACTTGCAGCTTTAAAACTCTCCAATTTTGAGCAGGCAAATTGTTTGTAATATATATATATATATATATATATATATATATATACCTTGTAGATTGGGGGATATGTCCAATGATGTGGAAATATTACACTGAGGGATGTATCCAATTATGTGCTAATATATTACACAGGGGGATATATCAAACTTTATTCAACAACATAACACCAGGGAGCTGCTACTCTAACGTTAAGAGTAGCAGCTCCCTGATAACACCAACTCATGGCTGTTTTTTATAGCTGATGTAAACACCATTGCCAACTCCTTGTATTAGCTGTTGCAGATCCTTTCATAAAATAAACGAAAACCAAGGTGGGTTTTCCACCTGAAGAATTGGTGCAGGCATTTAAGTCCATGCATGATCACATATTCTGGTTTAATATCAAGTAACAAACTATCCCACCAGACAAGACACTTCTTTTCCCCAAAGATCCTCCATTTTAATTAATTTAAATCGCAGTCGTCTGGCTTTGATGCCGGCCTTTGAGTGACAATACTCATCATTTCTGATTAGTAGCTTTTACTTCAAAGCTGGTCCAAATATTTTGGAGGAGGTATTGGGTAAATTAACTCAATTTCTGTATTCTTTGCCAGCCTTACAGAAATATAACCAACACCATTATAGAATACTTGTAACATCTCAATTTGCTTTACTATACTACTTTGCTTATTTTGACCTCTATGTAATAGAAAGGAGATTTATTTCTTGGAATTAAGTCCAACTTTGTTGTGACTCAGCCTTCTCAGCAGGAAATCCATGTGGATGCGAAGTCCCATAAATGTTTTAGTGGAATTACGTTTAACTTTGTTGCGATTCAGCCTTCTGAGCAGGAATTTCTTGTGGATGTGAAGTCCCGTACATGTTTAAGTGGAATTACGTCCAACTTTGTTGCGACTCGGCCTTCTCAGCAAGACTCGCGCAAAAAGAAACGTCTAATGCCGGTAATCTGACCTAGTTTCGAATGAGGTGTAACAGAAGTGTTAGACACCACCATCGATCCCAGAAAATACACATACAGCTTGCTACCGTCGGTAATTAGACACTAGTGTACATTCAGTACATACAGCTGCGGTCAATACCCACAGCACAGTGTACAAACGATACAGCGGTGGACATCTCAGGTCCAGCTAAAGATAACAATGTATCATGTTTCATTACTGTCTGCATTTTGTAGTGACAAGCAGAAAACTTCACTTGCAAGCAACGGAAAGTTAACTTTTTCAGATGGGTGCACGCGGTTTGGGGGGGAGTCTTAAATGCCTTTAAGTATTATCAGTCCAAGCGTTCTCCTAAAAGCCTGATGTACGTACGTCCACATCTGTAAAGAATTTTGTTCACCATTTAAATTTTTTTTAGATACATCTTAAAACCAAAAAGAAAACAGGGGAATTTCTTTGAAATGTCACATACTGTATACTTAAAGACCTACAGGCATGCACCCACACCTTCATCAGATTGCATTACCATGTTATTGTATTTATACACCGAGTGACTCAACTGGTACAATCTTTAAGTCGCAGTTCTATGCAAAATCTGTCAGTGACATTAAAATAACATTAAATAACTGATGCAGGTTTTGATAAGACATGCTTGCCTGCAGGATTGATCTCTAGACTCTATCAAGACAGAAAAAGTCAGTTTAAAGTAAGGTTCAGACTTTGATTTTTCAAATGTCATGGCAGGATTGTTTGCCTGGTTAGTTTGATCTAATGTAGAATACATTTAACATTGGTGTCAAAAATCAATACCTTACAGTAACATAATTAGGGCAGTGATTTTGAACGATCTTCAAATACTGGAGTGTCTCCATGCATGAGGTGATGTTGAAGTTATTTCTCTTATATCTTTCATGTGTGGGTTCAAGTGTGGTGGGTGGGGAGAGGTCTGTTTCTGTGTGTGTGGGGGGGGGGGGGAGGAGGGATGTAGAACAAAGTGGACCCCAGAAACATATTAAGTGTAAGTTCTAGTTAAAACACTTTGCTTTATAGAAGGAATTCCACCAAACATGAAGAACAACTTGTATATTAAGTTTCATTCATTTAGGTATCTGGCAACAGATCAGCTTAAATTGACCAAATGAAGGCATCTGTCAATTTTACTGTAATTTATATAAAATCATCCACATTAAAACAAAATTTAGTTAAAATATAATGTGCATTAAATTAAAGCTTATTACTAGTGGCCTTACATTTTATGTTTCATGTTCAGTGTATAACAAAAACAGTTTCTGTAGGGATATTTACCTAAGGGACAAAATATACTTTCTGACCAAAAGAATTCTTTAAAATATATCTTCACTGAAGAGTATTTGATGCTAAAGATGGCAGCTAGCTATGATGCCAATCATGTAAAATACCCATTAGCATAACAAATTCAGTATGAACCTACACCTACCTCTGTTTTAGGATCTTTTTACTCTTTGTAACAACTTTTGAATGGCTATCTTTTTCACTCAAACGATGCTATGAAAACACAAATATCTCGTAAATTTTGGCAATTTCTCTGTGGAGGGTGAGATGTTGATCAATCAATCGAGTTTAAAGATATAATATGAAGCCTGCATGTAAGTTAGTTGTCTTCCAACAAAATATATGTGATTGCTGGAATCCAATTTGCTAATGGTTATTATTACATAAGGAAACCAAAACCAAAGAAAGTATGGCCTCCCAGAAACACTGCCTTTTGCCTTAGTTTTTTCTCCTTTTTTATTCTTCTTCTTTTCTTTTAACATATCATGTGGCAAATATCCAGTTTCACATTAAAACAATGTAAATTAACACAGATATACTGTGCTATAAAGTAGGGTTACAATAACAAGGAAGAGGCCCTAATATGAAGATCGTTTTCAGAGAACCAAAATGGAAAAATAAACAAATATTTACAAGAACACAAAATATTTTGGGGCAGTATTTCTGCAAACTTTATTCCCAGGTTCAAGAAGTCAAACTGTTGACATCAATATCAGTTACATAGATGACTAATGTCTTAACATGGGCTGTCTTGATAGTCTTAAAGTATCTGTAAATATATTACACACATGTGTATTAATTATATAGCCAACCGGCATTATAAATTAGTTAGTACGCAAACGTAGATACTATATTGGTGCTGGCATCCATATTTCATAAATTCTTTTATGAAATAGAAAACAGCAAAGGAATATATGGACTTGAACCAGAGCCCTCTGGATCACAAGCTTAACTTACTGAGCTATCCAGCCATTAGTTGATGGCAACCATTGGTGGCAATTATTCTTCTTCTTATATAATAATTTCTTTGCTGGTGGGGGGTGGGGGGTGGGGGGTGGGCAGTCAGAATCCATGGTACCAGTTGCATACCTGCAGTTTCATTTGATAAAACCCAGAAAGCAACAGGGAATGGATTTCAAGGACTTGTGGTGATAATTTTGTTACTACAAAAGTAAAAGTGCAAAGGAATTATGTAGATGTTAGATGTGAGGGCAGCTACAAATTTTGTAATGAGCATGTTACTTAAAAGTAATTGATGTGAAAATCTAGTTAGGAGCTGGGAGGACCACCAGTGTACATATCACAATGATAATGTTGATACCTACATAAATGTATAACATATAATCTTGTTATAACGACAACAAAATGTGCAAAAGAATGTACTTTCATCAACCAAAATCAAATTATAACTACACCATTTATTATCAGAACAAATTGTTTAATATATACTTGATCGGGCGACTATTGTAGTTACCATGAATACTAGTTTTTTTCAAACAGTTTTCCTTGATATAATTCAGCTATGGCAATCATTTGTACTTGTTTTTTGCAAGAGATGACCGGATAATAGGTCTCTCCCTGTGTTCAATCGATGTACACTTAAGGCAGCCGATAGCCCGGCTCTTGTCTAGATTCACAGATTCTGTGAGATCCTTAAAGATCCTGAAAGAGACATAGCATACGCAACAGATTTTGACGACCTTTGACCTAAAGAGAACTTTGACCCATCAAGACAATGATGGGCCTGCTGGACTCAATGGGCATTATCTGCACCTGCATGTCTTCTACAAATTCGACTCAAAATTTAAGACTTACAAATATCAATTTTTTTAAATCTCTTTGACTTTTTCATCCCCCCCCCACCCTGGAAAATTCTTCGTACATTCATACTTTGGCAAAAAATCTAGCATATCCACATGCATGTTAAATATGACATTTGACATATATAGTAATTGTCAGTTAAAACTCATTAAGCTGAAATATAAGAAATGTTTCACAGTTTTTACCTTCTGTTAACCTTAAATATATATTTTGGAGTCTAACTAACTATGAAAGTTTGTTTCAGTGTTTTGATATAATATGGAACATTCCAACAAGAAAGTAAGCAAGGGGATTACTCTGTCTCTCATCTCTCTCTTCCATGCTCTGTCTTCCATCTGATGCGGATCCTGGTGGGAGGAGGAGGAGTATGGCGCAGGGGGTGGTCTTAAATGCACACACCCACCTTTGCAAACTCTGATACAAAAATGCAAATGTAGTTATTGACAATATGTTACCCTTTAGACTAACTGTAGACCTAACTTATTGTTCACCATCTGGTGTCTACAAATGTTAAGTTTACAACACCCAGACCCCTCTTCATGGTGCTTGACCTAATTCAATAACTCCACAGTCACACTGCTTCCTTAATAAAATCCTGGCTCCACCCCTGTCCATGGTCTTGTACAATATATTCCACTCTCATATTCACGGCACAAAATCGTGAATACATTGCAAATACCTTTTGCGGTCTGCAAGTAAACTAGAAAAGGAAACACAAACTTCTTTGATATTCTTATTCTCTCACATATTTCAAATATTTTCAACAAGATGCCATGACAGTCCAAATTAAGAGGAAGTCTCTAAGAAAAGACTAAGGAAATCATTTCTTTCAAGGTAAAAATCATAGTTAAAAAATAACCCAATTCTCAGCCTCTTTCCCCCTTCTTTGCCCCAATTTCACCCTCCCAGTTTTATAATTATCATCGGGTCTCGCTATCGTTAAAACTTACAAAAGCAGAAAACCCTTTATCCCGCAATTTCTGATTCGCGTTCCTTTGTAATCACCAACCTCTGATTTCGTACCTGTCTCTCCAAGGCCCTTCTCTGATTTTGCTGTCTCGGTTAAAAGCTTTCAAGGAGAGATCAATTTATCCTTCTCTTCTTAGCCTTCTTCTGCTTCTTCTTCTTCTGCTTCTTCTTCAATTTTGCTTCTCATCTCCAGATGAATCACACTGCAAGAGAAAATGAGTACCACATGTAAAAAAAGAAAAACAGCACTTAGAACATAGGAATGTTAAAAACATGTCCATGATGTCTGACAAGATGTTTGGCTTAATATATTCATGTTCAATCCAGACTGTCATTACGCATACTGATCCAGGCTAAATTCAAGCCTAACTTTCAATGTTTTTCTTCATTGGATAAAAAGTGGCAAATTATATAAGAAGTGTTTCAAAACAATCAGAACTGACCACCCCCAGATCCTTTCCCAACAAGAAATCTCTTGAAAGAAGTGCTATTTATCTAGAGGTAGGTACGATTGTTGAAGAATTTTTAAACCATAAATTGTGAATTGCAATAAATTGAAATTCATAACGAGGGTACTGACCTTAACTTGAAGCTAATACCATTTTTATACAAGTAGTTTCTAATACAGCCTCTATATATATACATATATATGTATACTTATATACATCTATATATAAACATATATATAAATATACATATATATACATCTATCTACATATAAACATATATATAAATATACATATATATATATATATATATACATACATATATATATATATATATACAGTATATATATTATATTTGCTTTAGCCCTTGTACAGTTTAATATTTGCTGTTGTTTTCATTCATTATTTTATTGTTTGCATGCACCCATTACCACACTGCTACCCTAACACTGGGGAAACGGGAAAGGGTGCCCATGGCCTCTTTACAACTTTCGCATATGTGATTTAACTGATTTACATATCACAATATCTTGCATTACTACTGTCCCAGTAAACTCTTTAAGTTATTCTCATCCATATACAATACATACTAAAGTTTACAATCTTAAGACATATGATACAGACAAAACCAAGGATATAATTTAATTTAAAATTAAAAGGAAATTCTACGCATTTGCTTCTGGCATGAATCTCTTTCAATCAAGCAAATTTTTTGGCAATGTTTTTTCTTGTCAATTTTGGTTTCTGTTTTTGTCTTAAATAAGTCTTAGATCCATTAGTTCATGGAGAAATGTTGGCGAACCATTTTTGCTCTTGTCACTATGGGAGGCTTCAGCTACCAGTAAATTTCAGATCATTCAGTCTCCTTGAACCCATCCTAGTTTTGATAAAAATCTCTTTTGCTGAATAAAAACAAGACACTGAAATATTAGCAGAGAGGTAGGAAAGGCAAGGACACACAATCAGTGTGGAGATAATGGTTGTAGAGTTGACCAACGGGGGTTTATCAGCGAGTGAGAAGTCAGGGAGAGACATTATTATAACAACACAGGGTAATATGCACAGATCAGACCCTCGATCCCCATCATGTTGTGGCTATTAAATATCAGTCGGAATTTACTACAGTTCGCAATCCAATTGTATATAAATAAGAGAAAAGGAATTCTTGCAAAGTTAATAGGGGGCCCGTAAGCTTTTTAATTTTTTTTTTTATCTCTTTAGGTTTTTTGACTAATTTATATTTCGGGGAATATTTGGACTCTGTGAGTGGGTTGCACTTACTATGTAAATTTCTCTTGGGGGGGTTGTAAATTTCTGCAGATCATGATATAGCGACCATGAGTTCCATGTGAGTGATTCCCTAATACCTGCAAATGGGGTTTCACCTGCAGTATGTGAGGTATACACTTTATTTACAAGTGTGCATGCCCTTGACAATGCTGAAATGGTGTTGCTGTTGTTGCTACAATATCCATGGGTGGCATGCAAATGACATTGATAAATTTGAGAGCTACAGATATAATTTGATAGCTTACTTCTAAATACAGCAATTGTTGACCTCTGAAGGGGGAGGGTATGAGGTAGGGGGAGAGGGAAAGGTTGAACTGTGTGGGTTATGTTAGGGGCCATTGCCAATTCTAATCGCCGTCATGGCCTTGCTGATTTAGACTTTTGGATATCGATTGAGTACGCTCTTTGAACCAGCGTTAAGATAAACTTTTCTGGCAAATCTCAGCCGTACGTATATATGCACCATTATGGATGGAACCATTCAGAATTGAATAGGCTAGGCCTAGTCGTATCAATGTTATGGTTACATGAGGAGTCTTGGCCTAGGCTTTAAAATCGTAGATCGTTGCAACTACATTTACCTCCATGCATTTAACCCCCACACCACAGGTTTATCAAAATTTCTATTTCTCACTTCATATTTCAAATTCATATTAGTGAATTCGAAACAAAAATCACCAATAAGTAAAACAACTTCACAATTCGTTAACCAGTTCACTTTAATGTTCACTGGGCCTTAAATGAGGTATGTTCCACTTTTTTGTTTCACATATGAGTTTGAAACTTGAAAATGAAAACTTGAAACACGTAACTATATTAGGACTTGATAAACTCTGTTAATTTCGAACATAGCCTTCAACCTTAAAACTTTCTCCCAACAGGCTGGCCCATTATAATGAGCAGTCAAGTCTGTAATATATATGGAAAACACTATAGTTACTCTATAATTGAAGGTACTTTGTCAGTTTAATAAGTCAGTCTTTTAGACCACATAGACGGAAATTTGATTTGATCCAACTTTTCTTTGGGCAGACAAAGTAACTCTCCAATGACCGATCTACCGATACAGGCCGATCTCTCTCTCTCATCGACAGCCATTGCCGATGAATCGTAACGACGTTTTACGCCATGAACACTCTCAGCAACATTGTGAAGATGATCTAATGATTATTCTAAATTTACAAATATTATCTCTCTGGTAATAATGGCTGTGTCATTCCCTCGGGTCCCTTATACTTCGGTGTTCTAGGATGTGACTCCATCTTACCGACAGCAGCTCGTTGGTAACAAGATTCTTGTAAACTTACACCGATTGAGACTAATTGTCAATGTTTTAAAACGAGCTGTTCTAAAAGATGAATCTATAAAGCTGCGAATGAGAAGCGTTAGATTCTGTGATGATGGCATGATTATGGGTAATTTAAGCCCCTTGCGCAGGTCAATCACTGGGGATGGAGTTTTAGTGGTATATAGCTTTGAGGTGTGAAACGTTAAAGCATTGTGTCGTTTCTATGAATAAAAAAACAAAACCAATCAACCAATATGGAATACAACAAACCAACTGGTTGATATAACAGAGAGCTGCTTTAACTAGACTACTAAATGATTACATGACAACTGTATGAAGATAACGGACAAACTGGCCACAGGACTATCATTTAATTAATTCAGTTCAATAAGAAAAATATATAGATTTCATTTTTTTTATGCTACTGCTGTACATATTGCAAGATGCATAAATGACATAAAGTATATGTCTATGACTGATATTTCCTACTACTATGTCATGTACATGTGACAGTTTAGCCTTAATTTACATTCAAGTTCATGGTAACCATGACAGCCGCAGGTAGTTTTCAAATATTATACAGTTGTTGTTGAAGTTTGCAAAACAAGTAGTGAGAAAATAAGTATGCACTTTTGGTGGTACCCAGAATTTGCCATCACCTAAAAATGTAAGGAATTGCAGTCAGAAATTGTGTTTACAAAGCTTAATATAAAAAAACTTGGCATCAGACAGTATTTGGGAAAAATTGGCAATTTGCCAAGATAAAAACCCGAAGACAGTTGGAGAATAGAAGAAAAAATAGGTCTATCTAAAGCATAAGAAACAGCTTTCTTTTGTAATGCAAATGAGAGCTAAAGAATAACATATCAAGTATTGTTAACAGTTAAGGGGAAAGGGGAAAGGTTTTCTCCTAAAAAGTTTTCCACAAGGAAAATATACTACTCATGTCAAAAGAAGAAAAAAAAAAAGAAGAAAAAAAAAGGAGAGATATATATATACTGAAAATTGTGAAAACATATGTTTTGAAATTATGAAATGCAGTTTGAAGCTGTAGCGCATTAGATGGAAATTTTTTTTGCCAACAGGATAATTTAATATCAAAATCTTTTCTCAATTGCACTCGAATTTCCATCTTCCAGATGTCAATCTCGATTGCTTTCATGCGCACATTTCCTGAAAAAAGCTCAAATTTGTTACATACGATCACACATGCATATTAAAGATGCACAACGTCTATGATGACTATTTACGGTACGTAGGGGGGAAAAAAATTATGATTTGGATCCAGGCACTGTCTAGCACTTACCATGCTAACATATAAGTATATAATTTATTATTGTAAGCAATCTCATGGATGAGTCAATAAGGAGGGGGTGGGGGGGGGGGGGTTATTTCAGCAAATGAAGAATGACAATTTTCGGTAATGCCACGGGCATTAAAAAAAGGACATTGTGTGTGCCATACGTAATTTATGATTCAAATTAGCATAGAGATCTTTTAATAGACACGTATATCAAATTCTTAAAGCTGACAAGAGTGAATTTTTAGCTTCCATTTTCCGTGCCTTTAAATTCATCGTACTGCTTTAAAGACTAAACTGATGGCCTTCTCCATTCCCATTGAAGTTACTCAAGTGAAGCAAAATGGAAACATTAGGAGTGAAGAGTTGCTATGGTAACAATCCCCAAAAACTTAACTTTAATGCAAATCTGCCCAGATGCCTGGCAATGGATGCAGACATTTCAGACAACGACCCGGTTGAAATTTTACGACACCTAGAAGACTAGAATTGCAAAGGGAAAAAAAAAGACATTGATAGAAAAAGAAAAAAAAAGAGCTACAAAAATTGTACTAACTGTATCTGTCTAAATATGAAATGATAAATTCACAGGTTTCCATTTAATCCCTTCTTTCATTAAGGTTGTTGAAGGGTAAAATTATAGTAATATGATAAAATGTGTCTGAATTCCTTGGAAACTGATAAATTATGCAATTTGACCCAATTGCAACAGAGATAATAAATAACTGTATGATCGACAAATTTGTCAAAGTCCAATTATTTCAATAGGATTGTTTTTGCTTTGTCTGGAAATCAAAACCACACAGGATATCACGGTCGCTGAATTAGTTTCTTAGTTTAACAAAAAAGTGAAACCAGCATGTTGGAAATATGTTGCATCTCTATGTCAAAACCACATCTTACTAGCAGCATGTTGGAAATCTGTTGCATCTCTGTCCAAAGTGCATCTTAATACCAGCATGTTGGAAGCATGTTGCATCTCTGTGTCAAAACCACATCTTACTACCAACTTGTTGGAAATCTGTTGCATCTTTGTCCAAGCCACATCTTAATACCAGCATGTTGGAAGTATGTTGCATCTCTATGTCCAAACCACATCTTAATACCAGCATGTTGGAAGTATGTTGCATCTCTATGTCCAAACCACATCTTAATACCAACATGCTGGAATATGTTGCATCTCTGGTCCAAACCACATCTTAATACCAGCATGCTTGAAATCTGTTGCATCTCTGTCCAAACCACATATTAATACCAGCATGCTTGAAATCTGTTGCATCTCTGTCCAAACCACATATTAATACCAGCATGCTAGAAATCTGTTGCATCTCTGTCCAAACCACATCTTAATACCAGCATGCTTGAAATCTGTTGCATCTCTGTCCAAACCACATATTAATACCAGCATGCTTGAAATCTGTTGCATCTCTGTCCAAACCACATATTAATACCAGCATGCTTGAAATCTGTTGCATCTCTGTCCAAACCACATCTTAATACCAGCATGCTTGAAATCTGTTGCATCTCTGTCCAAACCACATATTAATACCAGCATGCTAGAAATATGTTGCATCTCTGTCCAAACCACATATTAATACCAGCATGCTTGAAATCTGTTGCATCTCTGTCCAAACCACATATTAATACCAGCATGCTAGAAATCTGTTGCATCTCTGTCCAAACCACATATTAATACCAGCATGCTTGAAATCTGTTGCATCTCTGTCCAAACCACATATTAATACCAGCATGCTTGAAATCTGTTGCATCTCTGTCCAAACCACATCTTAATACCAGCATGCTTGAAATCTGTTGCATCTCTGTCCAAACCACATATTAATACCAGCATGCTAGAAATCTGTTGCATCTCTGTCCAAACCACATATTAATACCAGCATGCTTGAAATCTGTTGCATCTCTGTCCAAACCACATATTAATACCAGCATGCTAGAAATCTGTTGCATCTCTGTCCAAACCACATATTAATACCAGCATGCTAGAAATCTGTTGCATCTCTGTCCAAACCACATATTAATACCAGCATGCTTGAAATCTGTTGCATCTCTGTCCAAACCACATATTAATACCAGCATGCTTGAAATCTGTTGCATCTCTGTCCAAACCACATATTAATACCAACATGCTAGAAATCTTTTCCATCTCTGTCCAAACCACATATTAATACCAGCATGCTTGAAATCTGTTGCATCTCTGTCCAAACCACATATTAATACCAGCATGCTTGAAATCTGTTGCATCTCTGTCCAAACCACATATTAATACCAGCATGCTAGAAATCTTTTCCATCTCTGTCCAAACCACATATTAATACCAGCATGCTTGAAATCTGTTGCATCTCTGTCCAAACCACATATTAATACCAGCATGCTAGAAATCTTTTCCATCTCTGTCCAAACCACATCTTAATACCAGCATGCTTGAAATCTGTTGCATCTGTCCAAACCACATATTAATACCAGCATGCTTGAAATCTGTTGCATCTCTGTCCAAACCACATATTAATACCAGCATGCTTGAAATCTGTTGCATCTCTGTCCAAACCACATATTAATACCAGCATGCTTGAAATCTGTTGCATCTCTGTCCAAACCACATATTAATACCAGCATGCCAGAAATCTTTTCCATCTCTATGTCAAAACCTTATCTTAGTACCAGCATTTTCAAAACCTGTGCTTGACATACAGAAGGAATGAGGAAAGTACATTTACTTAAAAGTATTTAGATACATGTAATACTGCTATTGTCTTACTAAATTTAAGGAAATTATATTTATAGTTTTAATAATCTTTAAGTGTTTTTAATGTATGTTTGATTACATATTTACAATAATTCTAATTTCAATAAAAAGACAATTAAAAAAAACATTGTTTAAGACTAATTTAGTTCTAAGTTTTAACCACCCTCAATAGGTTTATATACAAAACTCAAGATAACCACTATTTTTACTTGTAATAAAAGTATACTGCAATTTGAAAATTTTCCCTCCATATGTCACAGACATTTTTTACTCAGTTCATCGCTCCACGTTGAAGTTAAATCTCAAATTGCATTGCTGACCAGATTTTAGTAATTATACAATGTGTCAACATGGGATAATACACTCGTCAAAAAAAAAAAAAAAAAAACCAGCAAGGTTATTTTGGTCCCTCAAGAATTGATGACTATTTTCGTCATGTTGCAAAACATTCGCACACCAAGCCACACCCATTTTCAACCCCACTGCTCAAACTGATATGGCCAAACATCAGGTGTCAAATTAAACATATATTTGACCTCAGCTTCCTGCTTCTGAGTTTCAAATTATCCAAACAGAAGATAACAGCAATTGTCAGTCACAAAAAACCATCACAACCAGTATATGAGATTATGTAGCCAAGGTGAGAGCCTTGTAATGCACCCAAGTTGGGAATGCAGGCCAGTTTCAGTGCACTGCAACATTGTTTATGGACGCCAACAATATTTTTAAAAACTTTCTTAAATAATTACCTCCTCACCACAGGGGGCCTTTATACTTCCCAGACTGCAACTTTCGCAAACCCAGGTGGGTCACTAAGACGATAAAGGTGAAAGTTGCGGTCACCAAGCAAAAACATTTGAATACCAGGGACTCAAAGTACTAGCTGCTGCAGAAGAGATCCTAGAAACAGTTTCTACAGAGGTTTTGCCACAGATGTAATCTATATGCATACAACATATTGCAATCTTTGCAATAAATAAATTCATTTGTCAAAGGTAGAATTTGCCGACACCTTTCAAATCAAAAGATGGCTGGGAGACCTGGACGGGCCCATAGCCCAGTGTTGGAAACTGTGGGGAGCACAAATGTTGGCTGATGTCTGTATTGGAATATGGCCACTAATAGGGAGAACATTTTGCAGAAGTTTTTTTGCTTGGTTTTAAGGAGCCTTAGATGCAAAATGGTGTTAAGATCAATTTCCATCTTGTTTACAATACTGTGCAGTACTACCAGCTTAATCGTTGCAAGTTAAATACAAATTTGTGGGCATATGTGTTATAAAATCTAAGCCAACCGAACCGCTCCACTTGGTCAAGGCCCTGGAGCTGAGATATGAACTCATAATGTGTAAATTCAGACCCTGTATATATGCTGTTCCTCTGTAATTGCTGGAGGGTGGAGTAGACCATGGCCGATAAACGGCTACAAAAAAAAATAAAAAAGAAAAAAATGAAAGTTAATCGGTCTTCTGACCTCCTAAACTTTACAATGCTGGTAGTAGTTTATACAGAAACAGTGTGACCATGCATTGCAGTTACTGCATATATATATATATATATGCATAACTAAGGCTTATCTGTAACCTGTAAACAAACTAGATGAAAGACTATATAGTTGATCATAGTCGGTTGCGTCATTGAAAGTAACCTATTCCTGCAGAAAAGAAGGTAATTGATGCTAAACTTCAACTTTCGACCCGAAAAAGTTCAGAGGTTAAGCTAAATTCAGTGATTTGCTTGTACTGAGTTACAGAGACTATATGCAAGCTGTTAATTGATGCCTGCTCAGAGCGGGAGGAATTACATCAAATTGTCTCTTTCAAATAACTTGGGTTAACTGTCACACACATTAAAAGAGCAAATTAATTTGGAAACATTTTGTCTTTGTTTAATACAAGCTTATCGCATCTTTTGATATTTTCAAACTGTTGAAAATTCAAAGAAATAAGGAACAATTTGCAATTAAAAAAAATATTTAAAAAAAAGACAAAAACCAAGCAATTGATAATAACTGCACAAATAAGAACATACACATATTGTAGTACAAAAATAATACTTCAATCGGCTTATAGTGTAAGCTACATACTCTCAGTACAACTTAAATCCAAAAAACAACTCCATACATGTATACAAATTATGCACTGTACATTTTATTAGCACCCTACAGTCAAAATGCCAAACATAAGACTATGCAAATGATAAAAACCAAAACGCATCATAGCTGACATAGATATTACATAATTTATGTATAAAACCTATGGAGGTGCTTGATGCTTCATACAAACTGCATGGAAACAGCACTACTGCCAACTTTGAACTGGAATTTGTTTGGATTCATTTACCACAAACCAGTAAATGTAGGACATAAAAGTTACCCGAATATGGGTTCAGAGGTTTGTGAAAAACTATGTAAAACATTGACAGCATGTTGAATCAATGAAAATATAGTAAATTAACTGCCACAAATTTCTAGGGGTGGGAGGTTGTTTGATGTGTTTATAATTTGTGTATAATTTTTCTTTGGTTCTTTTTCCTTTGTTTTTTTTCTTCATTCAGGGAGTATTTCTACTTGTTAAGCCCTCAAGGATCTTTAGTTCACTTCCCTTTGCACTTTTTGTATAATGTGTTCTATTCATACCAACTCTTTGTACTCTAATCTGTGTGAAATCAAATAAATGAATGAATGACTGAATGAATAAATGGATGGATGGATGTATGATTTGCATGCACTCTACCAGCCTAGGTCATAAGCTACTTGAAAATTTTATGAGGCAAAGTTATTTTGCACATATATATATGCATGTGACGTAGCTGAACTCTCTGAGGAAGGGTATGCATAGGGGCAGTAGTCCTGTACGGAAAGGCCAATCCCAGAAATGGTAAAGTGTGTAAAATTCAGATATGCATACATGTGTTGGTAAAACTGAGTACAGTTACATATAGCAGGGAGATATGAGTAAATAACATTATAGGAGCAGAGTAAACATAAAAAACCAAAAAGCATAAAAGGCTGGCAATTACGGAAGGGAGATGGCCACACACACATACAGACAATTGCCAGATGCTAGAGCGAGGTTAATACGGTAATGCATAGGTTATATGAGGTGAGGGAGTATGCGCTGTGAATTAAAAAGACAAAACTTAACCTAAATAAATTTATTGTAACCTGCAGAGGACTCTTCTGGAACTGCAAATCGTGAACTATTAAGTATTAATTATGCGAACTGGATGGATGGCCAGCCAGCTTGTCCTATATATATTTCAAGTCATTTTTCCCCATGCAGTTACTACTGTATAACAACAGCTTAAATGTGAGCTACTTACAAAATGACTGTTGATAATTACCCACCAGAGCTATCTATAGCTGTACTCAGTCCTCGTAATGACCAGTCTTTCAGATACACAGTGAGCTAGCAGTATTGAGGACACTAACATTGGGTACTCTATGACTGCTGATAATTACCCACCAGAGCTATCTATAGAGCTGTACTCAGTCCTCGTAATGACCAGTCTTTCAGATACACAGTGAGCTAGCAGTATTGAGGACACTAACATTGGGTACTCTATGACTGCTGATAATTACCCACCAGAGCTATCTATAGCTGTACTCAGTCCTCGTAATGACCAGTCTTTCAGATACACAGTGAGCTAGCAGTATTGAGGACACTAACATTGGGTACTCTACTACTGATGCTTTAAGGCAGAATTAGAGGACAAGTATTATCTGGACTCTTGGCCCTATACTGTCAACTTCTGGTCCGGCTTTGTACAAAAAGTCCAGGCTGTATCCTCTACAACAATTCCAGAACAGTTGTATCATATATGAAAATCCTTCATAGACAGTGAAAAAAAATACATACGAGAGGAAATTAGACTGTCTGTTTTGCAATTAATTTTCAGGGTTATTAATTGACCTAATTATTTGACAAAGAAAGTAGTTTGCTCTAGCTTACTAACATCGGCTTCATGCCTAAAAGATAATCGTAGCACTGTCTTTGCCAAATGCACTGCATTCTGGATAACCTCATATCATAGATACACCAAGACACATGTTATGCACATCTGTGTCCTTGAAAATTAAGCCAGATGGCAGGACTTACCAGTTCTACAAAGAATTTCTTAAGTTCAAGTGCTTTTTGACTTCAAATGTAAATTATTCATCTCTCAGATTTATAAAATATTCACAAATGCTGCACAGTAACACTTTTGCTTTAAATTGCATTGCAATGGTCGTGAACTCTAGACTACTTCATGACCAGGGGGGAAAAAATGGTTTCCAATAAATAAAAACAGTAAATCCACAACTTTGAAATTCTGCTTTAGAGCCAAAAACAAACCAACCAAAAAAACAACCTTGTAATAACTTGTGAAAGCCACGTAGGGAAATTTACACTGTTAGTCTTTATTTTGTTGCTTTCATATTTTAATACCTAGCTAGGGCCCTATAATGGATTGACCAAAAAAAAGAAAAAAAAAAAAAAGAGGCAAAAAAAACAGCAACGATGAGAGAGAAAAATACACACACACACACTTCATAGGAAAGACAGTTAATGGAATAAATTTTCCAATTCCCATCATTTTTTAAACTGTCTGAAGTTGTCATGGCAACTCTTACGTCATGTATTACTCAGAGAAATTATTCAGTGAGCGCAGTTTCTCACTTTTCCAGCAAAGAAGTAGTAAAAAGCAAAAACCCGTAATGCATATCTGATCAATCAATCAATCAATCATGTAAAAAAAACTCATTTAAAAGGTAAGGTTTTTTTTCTGTGCTTTAGTGTAAAACTGCATTAGAAATAATTTTGGACTGATATGAATCTTTTTGTGTGTGTTTGTGCGTGTGCTTATTTTAATATTCTGGGACCAAACAATTTTTTTTTCTATTTTTCATAGCAAGATTTTCCTCAGGAGTTATGTCCAATGTTATTGCTCTTTGCAGTTATCATTCCAATAAAAAGTTGTTATCAAAACTTGTCTTTTCAGAATTTTAAACAAGTCAATTGCATAAAGTGTCTCTGGGTGTGGATGTGTGTGTTTGTGATGAATGCATAGATATTTATGTCTCTGCTATGCAACAGACAGAGGTTTTAAACAAAGTATTTCACATTAATTTTTACTGTTCATGCACATATTAATATTGCAGGCTTTGATACAGCAGCATCAATGCAGATAGAGGGATATGCTTGGATGCAGTTCACCGGGCTTTTCATGGACTTTACTCGACGACGACATTTCTTGGCAAAAATCACACAAATCTGACTGAAAAAGTTTGAGAACCCAGTCAAAACTTGTATCGATGTTTCTAGGATTGAATCAAATTATTTGGAGCATTTGAAAGGAATTATCAATTATGCATGCACGACGTGATAAACAAAACACATAACTAATAGAATAATAGGCTTCAGCAGTCAAAATCAATAGGGTTGGAACAGTTTGTTTCTATTTGGAGTCAAGAGTCACACACTGCACTCTCTGATGCAGGGTGACGAAGAAGAGGGGGCTGTTCTGGAAGATCTACACTACTTGTATACCTCTATATAAGAAGCCAGGGTATTATTGTAAAAGGTTTCTTGCCCAACAGTTCACAACAGGGTTGATACCCATGGCCATAGAACCTGGCGGATAGTGGGTGCTTAAAGAAATTTTAGGGTGAACAAATGGGATCCAGTCCTTCCGGTCATACCATATTTTGTCTTTCTATCGCCCTTAGCCTTGCCCTGTGAAGAATTTTAGTTTCTGTGATAGAGGGCTTGAAATGTTGGCCCGTCCTGCCAGAAAATTTGAATCTAACACTGACTTACGTCGAGACGCGACGTCAGTGCGGCACATTGGTCAGAATCGATTAGTTCTTACTCTCAACTTGGCCTTGATACAATACACAGGATGTGTACAGACGTTTTGTATGGATTTGAATTCAAAAGATCTCACCCTAAGCTTGGACTTCATACAATACACAGGAATTTGTATAGACTTTGCATATGGCTGTGAAAACACACATCTCAAATAACAAATATCGGAACAACATACTGTATTATGAAGAAAACCTAGTAAGGGAATTCTGGAACGTTTTTAACTCTCCAACAGATTGCTAACTTGCAACTTCACCGGGCAATATCCATCTAAATTTCTATTTTACTTTCAGAAATGTTAACTTTCCTCGCTACAGTGTAGCTTGCTGATGATAGCGTCCCTGCAGCCCCCGAAACAATATTCCGCGATGACGACACAGTCGCTCATCGTTCTCCACTGTTCTAAATATATTAGATTAAGTTGGCACGAGGTTCAAAAATTCACTTCTCCTGAATCATAGGATGAAAAAATCCCTGAACTAGAACTGAGGCAATAAAACAAATTATGGAGTTTTTTTTCACATACCAAATAGACTGAAACTAGAGAATTCCTTGTAGAAAGATGGTGCTCATAATAAGTTTGTTGTTTCAAAGTTTACAATGATGTATTATCCTGACTCAATTAAAGTGAGATTTCTGTGACAAGTTTGATTTGAAAAGGAGAAAAGAATCATCTAAGGTTTTGTTTTAGACTGGGATTTGAGGGGTTACACCCCAAAAAATGGGTTACAAAAGAAAACGTGTGCTGTACCAAATGTGCTATCCAACTCTTACTTGGCAGCTGTGCAGACCACTATATGGCAATTGGTTAAATACTTTTCTATTGTTCATTTACATATTTATTCATGTTTTTGTTTTAATTGTAATACAACTTAACATAAGTTTGCAAGCAAAATCCTAGTCCTAGCAGTCGGGACACCTTGATCCTCTTTAATAATTCACAGCTCTTTATCAATATAAACATTTCTTTAAAACAGATTTGAAAGTTTTTTTGTTATTTCTTACGAGATGATCCATCTTGGGTCATTCAGAGATCTGAGGTATGTTCAGTTGAAAATAACTTTCTGAGTCTTGCTGCCTCTTCAGCCATTTCCTCCTCCGTCCTCCATTTTGTCTTTTCTGAACCATCAAAGTTTACATGATTGTGGGCTTCAAGCTGCAAAGAGTAAAATTACAACATATACATCACAAGTTTATCTTTGTTGAACCTACTACTTTGGAATGACTGTGAGCTTCAATAGTATATTGTTGCTAGCCATAGAAAAGTTAAAATCAGCCAGGTCTCCAATTAAACCCACAAATAAAGGAGAAAAGGCAAGGCACTACATGCAGCACCATCATTTCGAAGGTGGACCGCATATATATATATATATATATATATATATACATATACATATATATATATATGAAACGGTAATGAGTTGGTGCTAAGGTTGTGAGGAGACAGGTAAGGGAGGAGCGAAGTAAATATATATACATATATACATATATATATATATATAAATATATACATATGTATAAATATGAAGTAAATATATATACATATATATATATATATATAAATATATACATATGTATATATATGAAATGGTTGGAAAATCTAGAACAGGGAAAAAATTCCGGCCCCCACCAGGATTCGAAGCCGGGCCTCCCGCATATGCAGACAAACTAACCAATCAGGATGCATGGACACTGGAAGCCCACTGAATTTCCATACTTCATATGTCATTATCTTTAAAGAATTACAAAATCTTTTCATAGTCTATGCACATGTACGAGCACAAACATTATACTGATGTCGAAACGCATTACTGCTAGTCCCCCTAGCGTCGTTCCACAGACTATTGGGGGTGAGTGAAGGGATCATGCAAAAAGTTTCAGTTGGGTCGCAAGGGTTTTCCCAGTCGGAAAGGGTCTATCAAATTTGCAGAACTTGGCAATGGATATTGATTAAGGTATTTTTTTTGGTTTTAACCTGAAGGTCCCTTAGCTACGGCTACAGCTTTAATGCATTCTGAACATCTATTCTGCGGGTTGGGGTCTGTTTGGGTCATGACCCCGGTAGTCAGTCCTTGTGGAACATCCCGGGTCATATTGGGCCTAAAAGTTTGCATACCATCATCCTTATAAAGTACTGTGTGAAGTCATTCTTCCAAATATTTCAATATATCCACTAGCTACCTGCTCAATTACGTATCTCATAGTGCTCGAAGCCTCGAACAGTATGAAGCCACGTCAGGGACAACCCCTTTTTGAAATTTTAATACCTGCATGATACAAGACTCGTTTTAAAGAAATTCTCCCTATAAAGTGTATTTTAACTTCTGTTGTAATAGGTGATCCAAAATACCTATAGAGTCCTATATAGGAGCAAAATACAAACAAGTAAGCAACATCTGTTACTATGCACGATATTAGACAGTGCTATCGAATCGTAATGTGTATGTGTGTTCTTAACATGAATACAATACGGTATGTACCTCACTGTGAGAGTATAAAAACAAGATGAACAACATTTGAGAAATTGGCAATAATGGCACAAATACTGGCATTTTAAACTTCCTTAATTTGTACAAAAGAGTAAGGGCATTTAAATAAGTGTTACAGAAGATCAGGAATCAAATTCAATTGCGAGATACTGTTCCAACCTCTACTACACCTTCCAACTTAAATATACCAATACTTTATACCAATATTTTTTCCTTTCAAAAAGAGTCTTTCCACTGTCCAAAGTTTACAGCTTAATTAACAAAATTTCTTGTAATTTCTTTGTTTCCATCGTTAATTCAAAACCACATCTTCATAGCATTTTCCATGGCAAAGATATCAATTTTCTTGGTCAAAAATTTGCCACAATTTTGGGTATATAACTCTGGCAAGATCAGACTCTTAATAAATGCCATTGGGACAATTGAGTATGACTCTGAGGATTGAGCGGTTGCATCAAATTTTACAGTTTCATGATACTAGCTTCCTGGACAACGAACGAACTCCTGATCTTTTGGACTTGTCTGAAAAACATGTGAAACTATATAACTTGCATATCTCATACTGTGATCATATTCAGCATTCATTTATACAGTTGACTATGTGAAGGCATGCTCAATTGATGGGTTCACGATAACGTTTTTTTTCATATATATTTTTTTATTATTGTCATCTTTAATGAGGGTAGTCCTGCTCAGTGTAGAAGCACTGCTTTCCAGAGGATAGCCCTCAACCAACCAACTCTTGATTTTCTGGACTTGTAGCGAATGTCATGTGTCTAGTTTGAAACTATACACTTGCATTCCTTAATGGGGACACTAACCCAACCATCATTGTTTACATTTATGATAGTTGTCTTTGTGAAGAACAAGCTCCCCTCAAAACAGCTTCAATCTTGCTCCATTTGGTACATATCCTAGTTCAAGTCTTCTCTGGGAGCTGTCATTTTGCAAACTTGTGACGTGATAGTGCCACTGCAATCCAAAACTGTTCACTCTCTCACTGTTTTCCTCTTTACATTTCCAAGGTAACAATTATTAACAGTTTTAACTCCTTCCATCATCATTTGTCATTGTTTAGAGCAGGGTTTCCCTAAATTTATCCATAAAGAACCGCCCTGTGGATATCAGAGTTGTCCCGAAACCCCCAACTTTTCGAGACACGATCTGAGTCATTATTATACTATAATAAGTATAACAGTGCTTCGTAAAGATCAAGTTCATCTTGTAGAGTTTGTCGATAGGTACAACTTTTGTACATTACTAAATTATTTATGATATATCAGATTTTAGTTCAACAAAAGTAGTCTAGTTCATATGGGTTCATGATACGTACCTTGACAACAAACTCTTGATGTTCTGGACTTGTACCAAACTACATATTGTATTACCCCACATTTCCATCATATATTAAGCGTGTACAGACGAAAGGTGGCGACAACATGCAAACGCTTCTAATCAATATTCATGTGGTGTCACGATACCTTGACAACCAGCCAGCATACCTGAGAGGCCCTGACTGTTAGCAAAGTAAAAATAGAGTCTCTTGAGTGGGACATCTTGTAAAAGATGCTATTTTAAATTTGAGAACCAACAACAGGCAAATTTGACGATAAGGGTATAGCTTCGCGCATCAATCGCACGCCGAGAGTGTACGTCGCACAGTGTTGGGCTATATATGACCCTGTTCGCATACACACGGGGATCATGCAGGCTTTAGTCACAGCAGGTTTATTTCCAGCATGCACGATCAAATAATCCACCGTGTGGAAACGATTTGGGGTACAAACAGCATAAATTTAGTCTTTACAAGTTTACAGCCAGAGTGATCGAGGTCTTAGGTAAACTTAATGGTCAACTGAACAAGTTGAGTCAAAGTTATTCATTTTTTTTAGAATAATGGAATTTATTTTTTTATATTGTTTTTGAAATGCATCATATTGGAGTAGAGCATGCATGGTGTTATATTGCAATGAACCTTTCTTTCAGGCATACTGTGTATGTACATAGTCAATGTCAGTTTCTTGAATGAAAAAGGAAATATGACATAAAATATGGAAAAACAACATTTCTTTCACTACTGATAATTTGGATCAGTGAAAAGATTGGATGGAGGCTGTATACAACAAACTTATGTTTGTATGAACATATTACATGTTTTGTTTGTACAGAATAATGCAATTATTACAATTAACCCAATGTGAGATGCATTTGAATGACAGCTGCAACAGGAGAAGGGGGTAATGGTGGGGTGGGAAGGGGCTAGGGGAGGGAGAATTGTATTCATTATCTCACAAGAACTTTAATATACAATGTGAAATAGTACACATATTGTCATTAATAAGCATGTGTGCTCTTATTTCAATGCAGAATGCTAAACTATGTTAACATCATAAACATTTATGCAAACACAGTAATGAAATGAATGTTACTTTTGCACAAGTAGATTTTTTTTTTTTTTTTTGGGGTGTATCTTTATGTTAATTGAACTAGATACTTCAATATGTCGCTGGTCAAATATTAAGGGCTCTTAAAATCCATTTTCAGACCCATAAAAAAAAGAGCAAGAATTTTCATATATCTGCAAATTTAACCAATTAATTTCAAGCTATAGTCCTGTTGTATCCTTCCAAAATGTTTCTTGATCATCAGTATATTGCACAGTTAAAACATCCAAATTTGAGTTAAAATGTTGAATGTTGTAATTTCTAATCCATAAGCACTTGCGGGTTTCTCCCACATTTGTGGTCACTTAAGAGTCGTAAATATAGCTGCTGATTATTATTACTATTAATAATTAACTCCAACATGTTATTGCATTTCAAATCTTATTCATCACCATTGGTTACACTGCGACACATGTTTACCTCGATCTCTCTACACTAAAACCAAAAACAACCAAAATTAAAAACTGGAGTGGAGAAAAAAATGTAGTTAACTTCCAAGTCGATTATATACCTATTGTTATAGCTGCACCCACACAAGTACAAATGTGGAGCCAAAAATTGTATCTTTACAAAGATCATAATTGCCATGTTACTGAACTAGGTGTCAGATAGATGTCAAACCTTAATAAGTTCACATAATTATACCTGTACTGACTTTTATGTTACCGTTAACCCCACTCTTTCAGGACTATCATGTTCACAGGTAGGCTAATAAGCAAATCCAGTTCTAGCCTGAATTATATTCTCGTTCTTGCGAGAAAGTGCTTACACTTGTTTACGTGCGAAACCCGGTTCTGCAGTTGATTTTCTTAGAATATAGTTCAAATTTCAGCAGTACCTCTGGAATGAGCTGCCAGCTGAACTCGGAACTGTTTCTAGTCTTACAATGTCATTCAAGTCAAAGCTGAAAACCTACCTATTTAGACAGCATTACTGCAATATATAAACTGTGTATTCAATTCTGTTCATGTGCAGTACTCCAACAAACTCAACGTGCATGCTTTTTATTCTTCATACTCATTTATATTGTATTTTATTCTGCAGTTTTACTACATATTTTGTGTCATATATTTTTTTTATTTTACTGTTACATAGCATTTTAGAGCACTTTGTGGATTTTACGCTTTATAACATCAATTATTTATTATTATTATTACCTCCTCCCATTTTTATTTGCAATGCTAAACACTACCACAGTTTCCCTAAGTCCTGCCCTAAATGGTAGGGTATTTTGTATCTATTATTTCCCAGCTGAGGTTTCAAAGTGGTCATCCTAAATGAATTAAAACAAATCTTTCATTTTTCTCTCTTTCTTAGGCATAGTGGTGGCAGTCTGACAAAACAGTAAGCATGAAAGAAATTTTGACTTATGAATCAAAGAAAATTTAATACAACTCTTTTACTTTGCTGGTTTACGACAACTTTAGCAAACGAATAAAGATTTAGGTGGTATGCAAAGGGATTGCAAACCTTTGTCAATTGAAGAGTCAAAGAAAATAATTCCAGCACCAACAAAGCGGATTAATTTTCAACTCAAATGATTGTCCCAACATGAGAAAGAAATGTATTTTTTTAAATAAAATTTGGCATTCACTTTTGCATGTGCCTTAAAGCTTTAGTTTGTGTGTTTTTCCCTATAAACTTATAAATTCAACCATATTAACCTCATTCTGATTTGAAATGTCCATGTCAAAATACAACTATTAATGACATGGTGACATTTGGAGAACATAGCTGGTACATTTGGGGTCCAGGGCAAACTCTGGCCCCCCATCTGGTTAACTTCTCAGAACCTCTTCCATATTTGCAAAGAGAAAAAAAAACAGCTGAGAAAAACTGCAAAATTCACAAATTTTATCTCTAATTCAGCTATAAACATCTTGACACTGACAGTAAAGTAAAACTTTAGGTTTAGTTAAGTCAACGAGATCAGCTTGAACTTTAATACTTGATTCACTGTAGTTCCAGTCTATTGCAATCGAGTTTAATCATATGTGACTTACACTCAGACAAAATTATTTGGTCCATAACTTCCAGCCACTTCAAACCACATCTTTGCTACTTAGTCCTTCATTCACTCAACTCACAATCACTCGGCCTTTTGGCTAAGATCATGTGTAGTATCTGTTCCCTTTCGAGGGGAATGGTGATACACACCCGATGATGATCACACAGTCACAGTCCCGATGCAAGGGGACTGGGGTTGAGAGCGGATCAGTCGTTCGGTAGTTTGGTTTTCGTGCCCAGGTTCTTTCCTGGGCGAGTTTTTCTTAAAAAGTATCAGTCGGGGTCTCTGAATGCCAATCACTCTAAAATATTTACCTTTTCTAGTATGTGGGTCACTTGACTAATCACATCCAAATAGTTTTACTTGGTCCCTGAACCCTAGTGCTTTCAATCTAACTACTGTATATGGTCTGTGAGCCACATTTTCTTTGATATCTGGAAGAACAGCCACTTGACTCATAGATCTAGTAGACTAAACTGCTATCCGGCCAGTGAGTCACTCGACTTTATATCTAATCTAGTCCCTAAACTACAGTCACTTGATTTAGATCTAAGGTGCTGACTGGTCTATGAGATCTAAGGTGTGGCACACTGCATGGTCTATGAGTCATGTGACTTACATCCAGTCTGATTCTTTGAGAATCAATCACTTGATTTAGATTTAAAAGTCTAAACTGCTATCTGGTCTGTGAGTGACTTCACTCATATATCTAAGGTGTGGCAGACTGTATGGTCTATGAGTCATGTGACTTACATCCAGTCTAATTCCTTGAGAATCAATCACTTGATGTAGATTTAAAAGTCTAAACTGCTATCTGGTCTGTGAGTGACTTCACTCATATATCTAAGGTGTGGCAGACTGTATGGTCTATGAGTCATGTGACTTACATCCAGCCTGATACCTTGAGAATCAATCCCTTTCAGTCTGACACACATGGGATATTTGTGGGCTTGGTATTTCTTTGTATTTGGATTCAGATGGATTCAGATGTATTGTTTTGCAACATATCCAAACAAAGTTCAGACTCTGAGCACATGTGTCAGTGTCTATGTCAGTCAATAACTTTATTTATAATTTGACACTCTGTCTATTATATAAAGCTGTATAGGCTACATATATGTACATATCCTGTACATATCATATATCTGTACATATCATGTACATATATCTATACATATCATGTACAGATATGTACATATCTGTACATATCATGTACATGATATGTACATATCATGTACATATCTGTACATATCATGTACATGATATGTACATATCATGTACATATCTGTACATATCATGTACATATATCTATACATATCATGTACATATATCTATACATATCATGTACATATATCTATACATATCATGTACATATCATGTACATGTCATGTACATGATATGTACATGATATGTACAGATATGTACATATCTGTACATATCTGTACATGATATGTATAGATATATGTACATGATATGTACAGATATGTACATATCATGTACATATCATATACATATCTGTACATATCATGTACATATATCTATACATATCATGTACATATATCTATACATATCTGTACATATCATGTACATATCATATACATGTATCCTTGGTGATGTAATTCAAGTGTATACTCAGTTCTGTAGAACAAGTCTGTAATTGTCATACTTGAATACCCATGTACATTGCTATGATACATGAATAAATAAACATAAACATACAAATGAAGCATAGATCAGTTAACTATACCATGTATGTATAATGTTTGCATGCATATTTTATGCTCTGTACTTTTAGTTCATCAATATTATAAGCCATGTTTACTCTACATAATGACACAAGTCAAATCAGTTTTTATACTAATGGTTGGAATGACAGGTTGAGGGGGAAATCATCATTTTGAGAAAGATTGCAAAGTAGTTTTCAAAAAAATCAGTAGTTTACTACTATGAGCACATAGTCTGTGCATCGTTTAACGGCTCAAATTACACAAAAGCTTTCGCAGGTGTTCTGTTCCGCTAATTAACATTCCACCAGGTTATTTCCAGATTATAACATTGTTACTTGGAAATGTTGTGCGAAACATCGTAACTGAACACTCTTACTGTGTATGACCGACTTGCATACGATTGACGATGTAAAACTGAAATGAATAATGCCATTGTTCTTGCACTTGTTTGTGATGGTAACTTGTAGAGCTCTGTATTCTTAAGTTGAATCTGTCACAGTCTTATAAATATCATATATACTTGACTGGTAAAGGAAAGATAATGCTGGCTAGAGTCACAATCTCTGAATGTTCGGATAAAAAAACGTGACCATATTGTTGCAGTCTCGGTAGATCAGAGTGTATACATGTATAGGTGACAGGTAAGCAGAGAATGTAGTAAATTTGTTCTGTTACAAGTTTAATTGATTAACAGTTTTTTTTTTAATTTTAAGTTTAATTTGTGTAATGTATGATAGCTTTGGTGTAACATGGCAAATTTGCTGAACAATCTGAGCAAACTAACTCTTGGCCATCCACATTGGATGACCACATCACTATATGAAATCAAGTTTGTGTACTAATGTATTTAAGTGCAGTCATTAGATACAGATCATATGAGAATCTAATTAAAAAGGCAAATCGTCTTTTGTAGAAAGGTGCAAATGGATTTACGTGATGACTATGGAAGTTGATTGACTGTTCTAAGAGGACTTGAGATATATATTATGAAAGTATTTTATTGATTCTTTTTAGCTGACATCTGTCTTGTCTTTTTGAGCTAATCTCTTCCTTTGGTTCATATTGGACAGTACCAGATGGTCATTCTAGATGAAGTTCATGACCTATTGAACGGACCTGTTAAATGACAACCTTGGAAAATTCAAAGCCGTAGACATGAACAATGCCATGCTGATCGTTTAATTCACAGCTTTGAGGCTAAACATGATAATACTTGAAAGCATGCATCACCATGCATGCAGGACAGAGTGAACTGCATCATGGGAATTACTTTTATTCCCACATAAAATCTAGATTGCCTCCTTACAATTCTTTTAATGAGTAGAATTTGCCTTCAATATTTTCAGTCAGGATAATGTGTTTGTTTTATTCATAGACAGGCTACAAGAACCAGGGCATGTATGACCTCTATTGTTGGCCGAAGGGTTATGGTACAAGAGATACAGAGAGGGCGCTTGCATTTTTTTCTTTTTCGAAACAATAAAAGAGGGCGGAAATAATGTTCTGAGTTAATCTTGTTGATGTGATTGTGATGGTTTGCTAATTTTCTATGGTCACAATGCATCCTTCCTCAATTTTATGGTCACTTTAATGTTGAAATTGTTTCGAACACAGACGTCATCAGCGGCATTGAACACCATTATTGAGTTTGTTGATATAACACAAGACAAAGGGATATTTACAGCACACTATTTTCAATATTTTTAAGTCCCCCCATCTTAGTTCATTGGCTGTGATATACTTTATTCCTGTAGCTCACAGTAACTCCCTGTAAAAGATCTTATATACACCATGCTCTTATAAGTTCACATAGCTCCCCCTAGTGCACAACAACTAAATTGACTGTTAGCAGAGCAGTAATTTAGAGATACATGCCTGTGTGTGTGTGTGTATGTATGTGCACATACAACTATACTTCCTTCAATTTCATGAATATAGCCCCTAATTTGGAAGGTTGGAAAAACAGGACAAATTGAAAGAATAAAAGTAGGGAGGAAGAAAATCCAGGATATACATGAATTTCTGAAGAAATGAGACAGTCCATAAATAGCTGAAAGAGCCAATGGGAGGTGGATAGTCTGTTTGCTCAACCTCCCTCTGTCAACCACGTCCTACTTCTACATTTCTACAGAGTTTGGCAGTTGGCAACGATAGAGTCACCATTATCGCGAAGTAAACACACACACTCGGCAAAAATGGTCTGACCTTGAAATTAACCGACTGTTGTTTAACTTTTTAATGATGAAAAATAGATCTGTTAATGCTCTTAAAAATTCAAGTACGAATCTCCCCCGAGCATAAATGAACCAATGGTGACCGGTTGATACGGAAGCCAGATGTCAGGGGTCTATTTTACGATGCTGATGGTGATTCGATAATGAAAAGTTGGCATTTTATCAAATTGCATCTGATTTGTCTTGTTTTCTTCATAAATTCTTGAGTAGAAAAAGAAATATAATGTACAGTTTAGAGCTCTGGATTATCAGCAACAAACTCACTAAATTGATTATTAATTCGTAAATTTGAAACATTTGATATGTGGTTCTTTTTGTCACTAAGCCACTATTAAGCCGACACTATTGTGTGAATGCATCAATACTATATAGTGCCTATGGAATGCTAAAACATAAATTACTTATGCTTACCAACTGTAGAATAGGTTAAAAAGTATATAAAAATACAGGAAAACCTAGAACATTATTCCTTTACCAATATTTGAGCAACGACCATTGCAATTGACTGAGATAAATGCGAACTTCCAGTGAGTCTATCCAGGAATAAACTCACATTATACAACTATACCATTTTCACATAGCTTGGAACTTAAAGGGTATATATGGTTCATTGGAAAATGGTGTAAATAACCTTGCATGCAGCACTTTCGGTAATAAAATGTTTTTATGAATGGATATTGCCGAGGGTTATATGACGTCAAATAACTTAATACTCAGTGGAATATATGTAAAGCTTTCTGTAATTCAACACACACTTACATAATTAAGGCCCACACCCCCTCCCCACCCCCCCCCCCCGTTACAGCATGATACAATCAAGACGGACTTTTGTCAATTTCATGGTTTTTACCATAACTAGCAACGGAAAGGAAGGCCAACTAAAGAAGGAACAGCCAGTGTATGTGAAGTGATGATGTGTAAATGATACGGTAGTACTATTCATCAATATAGCCAGCAACATGTTTACACTAGCTTTTATAATATTATGTGCAATTATATAGCTCAACTAATTATGATTCACTTGTGTGCAATGTAAAAGAATGAAAACAAATATCCCCAGCTTATTCTTTCTGGATGTAGGCTACTTGGGTTTATTTGCATTCAAACAAATGACCATATATTTTTACGTCTCCTTTAACGTTAATGTGAATTTACTGTGTAAAATATGGTGAATTTCATTATTTTGAAGTATACAGACTGTAGTTGATCACACCATCCAACAAGTGAACTAACGATGCTCCCGTGCATGGGCATTTGAAAAACGGAACCAAAACTTGATGAAATTTTGACGTCTAATGTACACATTGCAGGCCATGCATGTTTCATAGACAGTGTAATTAAATTGTTTAACAGACAAAATATGCTTGCATTTGTCAAGGAAGTTCATGACCTCTAGACACAGTAGAACGAGGATGCTATGGTTGTGGGGAGACAGGTAAGCGAGGAGCGAAGTAAATGTTCAGGACCTCATTCATGGTATACTGGTTTTGATCATTAATCCATGTGATCAAAAAGTTGCTTACAATGTCTATGTGGATAACTACATACATACATATACAATTATACATGCAATAGCTCTGAGATAGACAATTGTAACTCCCGGTACAGTATATATAATAAGCTAATACTGCACGAAAAACAACGCTCGACATGAAGCTCGAATTAGTCGAGTCTCCTTCCATACAAAAGTATGTTCCTTCAGATCGCACGCTTAGCAACACATCCAACTGGTCTAGTTGTAAGACACTAAATATTTAGCACTAATTACAGATGACACAATGCAATTAAATGTAATATCTTCCAATTAACTCCAAAGCCCTCCCTTGAAATTGAAGCAGGGGTGACTGACATGACATAGTTCTCTGTGTACTCGCAAGAGGAGAAGATTAAAATGACAACTGTCAACGCAAAGCTTTCAAAAGAAGAGAAGTAAGACAAAAAGAGGGGAAAAAACAAGAAGAAGATAGGTGTGTTTCACGAATAAAATTATACACACCTTATCGACACGAGTGCCCGTTTTGCACATTTGTTTTTTTCTTCGTACTTTTCTTAGTGCCAATAGTTCTGTGTGAACGAACTTAATATGACAAAGTATATAGTTATGCCTGGGACAGCTAGGAGTTATATAATAGTTTTTTTGAGATAAAAAGAAAAAGTATGGATAAAAAGGTTCATTTTGATATTGTCATTGCATGGACAAAGAAAGTTCCTTTAACAATCTTTGAAAACACTGTTATGGCAAAACTGTCCATGACTGTGCAATTGTAGTGAGTTGAGACTATATTCATAACACACTAGTGTAATAGTCAATGGGGTTTAAAGTGTAATGGACTGTACAGAACAGAAACATTTACAATTCATATTTGGGAATATATAAATTAGAGGAACTTTAAGGATTATAGTTTGAATCTGGTTAAATCTAGGAGTAGGAAAAAGGAAGCCCACATGGTCCAGGTTTTACTGTAATACTCTTTGTTTTCACATAGATATGTTGCAGACATTTATTAATTTATTAAACTAATTAACTATAAATCCATTCATGTGAGTATAACAGTTGCTCCTTAGTATTTTAAACGTGTATGCAAAATTAGGTCAAAACCAGGTCATCTGCCAAAAAAATGTATTAGGTATATATTAGGTATTAAGTCTGTAATTTTCACTGTTGATATTTGATTTTAAAAACATGATTGAAAGAAACCCTGATACAAATGGGGGGGGGAGGGGAGGGGGAAGGGCTGAGACCAAGATTTCTTGAACTATGTCCTCTGTGCAGTCAAAAGCAAAACAAGGCATCAAGGCTAACATAGCATAGGCACAGAATAAAATTTTGAATGATTATAACTGGTTATCATTATTTGACAAAGATTATTTTTTAGCCGTCATTCATTTGGGTCTCTTTAATGCAAATCTTTTGACATAAAAGTCCTCTAGCACCTTCATCCCTGCTTCTCAATGTTCTAGCTCTGTGAATCTAGGCCTTAAATGTAAAAGTCGATGTTTAGTAAGAGTTTCATGTCCTTACTGTACAGGCTGGATAAATGATTTGTAAAATCTATATAGATTAAAACTGAAGTAAACAACTCATTTGCCATGCAGATGCAGATCTTACCAAAAGAAGCATAAATCAGGATCTGTTTTTCACAAAGAAATGAAGAAAATCAGAGCATTTTTTTTTTTACATACAACTTGAACACTGGAATATTCCTTTAGCACATGTAGAGAATGTTTCTGGTCATCCTCAGTTTCCTTTCGTTCTAAATTTATCTTTCCTTGTCGGCTTTAGGGCATTTACCTGCCATGCTAAATATTGGTGTTAATTTCAATTCAGCAGAAGACTCCTTTAAGAATACTAATAATTAATATATGCAAATGATCAGCAAAACGTTTCCTGTAAAAAAATGGAGTAAATTTGCCATCAGCAATTTGAAGACAAGCTACAACAGGAAAGAAACTTTAGGATTCCTGAAGACTCAGATTATAGTGCTACTACTTAAAATACAATCTCAAATTTATGACTATTGTATTATGAATAATTCGGTATTAAACAAGAAACAGGAAATGTTTCTTGTTGCTAAAAGATCACTGTAAGGATATGTGATACTATATATATTAATTACTACAAAGTTAATTAACAGGATATAACTTATATATAAGAAATAGGGGAGAGAGAGAGAGGGGGGGGGCTGGAGGAAGAGAGATGGAAAAGGTGTGAGGAAAGTTTATTGCACCCTTGTAGTCATCCTCTAAACTATTTATATACTGATTGATAACATAGTGCAAACTGGTGATTATGTTGACAATGTTTATAGCCATATCTACATGTAACCTGGCAACTATGCATTAGCTCTTCAATAACTACTATCTCTCCCAATTATGGCATATAAAATTGACATGTATATCACTGCAGCTAGCTTTTAAAGACACTGCAATTTATTAAAGAGTGTGTAAAATTTCTATTCAAAACAAATGGTTCCAAGCCTTTTAAGACACCTACATGTACCGGAAATTAGCAGCTTAATTGGCATGTATACCTAATGGAGCTGATATGGCCCTCAGCAAAATAGCTATGTTATAATTGCACACATTGGTTTCCGGACAAAAAACATACTTTCATGTCGTTTATAACGTATGGAACATTTAACAAGTTACTAGACTGCGATTAATAGCAGGCAGTACATCAGTTAAAATATAATTTCAGATGTGGATAGAAAAAAATGTGGTTGTTTTTAGGCATTTCAGCCCCCTGCTCGCCTACATGCGCTTCTCTCTATTAAGCTAGTTTTTTACATTTATTTTATTGTGAAACTTCCTGTTTCAACACTAGAGAAAGACTTGTACCATATATAAATCCCTTATAATTGCTAAATAATTTTCATAAAGGATCATATTAAAAGACTGCTCTTTCTATGCTATGGATTTTATGATCCTTACAATCACAAAAAAAAAAAAAAAATTGACAGTTTGTTGATCTAGTTTAGCTATTTAAACACATGCATGCATCCTTGCGGCAGTTGGAACTTGCAGGTTTGACACGCTGTTACTACTGAAATAGCTAGCACAGTTATTACAGTTTGAATTGACCACAAAACCAAAGTCACACACATTTAAACCATAACTTGTATGTCTCACTGTCACAATAACTCTGAAGTTCTCTCTTACATGTACTCTAATCTTTCTATCTTATATGAGAATCCAGGAGGATTATATACAAAAAAGCTTCAAAAGCAAGAAATCCAGATTTTTTAGGTAGATTTTAGAACAGGAATTGTAATAAAAAGCACGTACGTGGAAACACTTTCCGGGATTGTGATTTGTCCATCTAAGCAAACTTCAATTTGAGCACAGAATTTTCGACTTTTTCGACCTTACAACTTTAGCATGTATGTATATGATGGTATTTTGACCGCCTTTATTATATGCTTGGACTACTATTGTATTTATTTTTATTATTATATTCTGTTTTGCAAAAAATCTAAATCTAAGAAACCCTGGTAATACAGATGGATCAAAAAAACAATAGCTGCTCAGTCATATATAAATTACTAACGGAATAATCCAAAATTCGATATGCTTGTATTATTAATGTTATAATATACTTAAAAAAGAATTTAATACAATGATTCCAAAACTTGATAGATTATGCTAAAATGATGTCTTACGACAATTTCTTTAAGATGACTGCCTTCGATGTTTTGAGGATTGTTTGTTTACAGGATATTTAGTTTTGTCGGAGTCATCTTTAGTTATCAATAAAGATTGCCAACATCATTGTCACTGCTGTTGGCATAATATTATACTGTATGGCATGTGTATGCAAATTCCAGTATATTAAAAGCAGATGATCTCACTTGTCATCGATGATAGAAACCAATATCTACAACCCTTGAGGTAAGACGAGGAAAGCCCTCTCTTTCCCCACTGCCCACTTCTGTCCTTCGTACATAATTTACCCAAACATTCAGGTAGAAATCTTGCCAAAATCTTCCCATTAAAAGCCCAATTATATGCAGATAATTCACCCATACAAACTGTTGGCTTGTGCACAAACATCCATAAACACTGCAAATACACTTTCCTGGACTTGGAAGTAGTAATGGTTGCACATGCTGCATGACTGCAAAGGACTTAGGCAGAGGATCATCTGGATGAATGGATGAACACATTGACAAACGGACAAACAAACAAGTACTGACTGACCAACAAAACAATAGATGAATGAACAAACAGATGAATGAATGCTACAAAGGATCATGATATTCTGCAAAAGGATGGATGAATGAATGGATGAACAAGTAAAGGAATAAGCAAACAAACTGACCAACAAGAAAAGTGACTAACAAACAAACGGACAGCTGAATCAAGCAAGGAACTGACTAACCAATGAACGAACAAATTTAATAATAATATTAACATATTATGGAAACCATTTATAATTAGATATTCCACAAAACACTTCTGTTAATCCAACCTTTACCGTTTTAAGAATAAAAATTACATACCAGCCTTTTGCGATGTTTAAAAATTCTCGACTAGAGAAAAGACCACGACCATACAATTAAAAAACTGTTTGCCCAGAAAAGAGAGCAATTAGCAGTAAAATCTCCCAAATTTTTGATGACTAGTCTGATATCAAACATATTTAAAAGAAGACAATTGGTTTTAATAAGCATTACTGCCATATAAACAGAACAGAATGAGATGCTGTCACCTATAGCAAGGTGTGAAATTCTTTGGGATTATAAGAACCCTTTAATCTTAGATCAGTATCGACGGAAGCTTCTGTCCAGCTGTGAATTGACACCCGATGTATCGTGCAATCAGCCTTGATGCTCCGTCACTGACTTTCATTGCTTTAATGTTAGGCCATCATGATTAATCACTGCAGAGTCTCATTCGGAATATAAAACGGTAAATAAAACTTGTCAAGGAACGAATGACATCGATGTGTTAAATTGTTGCAATATGAATGAGAATCGACCAACACGTGCATAAAACTGACATATTCAAAGTAAATGGAAACTGTGGTGGAGACCATTAATTTGTCAATAACGAACTATGAATTGCCGAATGACAGAGAGCTGAAACTAACTCGGTCCCTTTCCAATTGTCGACCAACGAAAAACGGAGAGGTTTTATTCAGCAAAATGAGCTCATCAATTTCCTTTTTCTTTTCACTCTCATGAATTTCATTCATTAATGATGAATATATCTCTGATGTGATCGTGCCATAGATCCCAATAACAGAAGCAGCAATTCCAGCTTCAATCGAGAATGCTCGGGTAAAAAATCGCCAAGCATGAATACGTTATGCAAGCTTTTAGTATTATTTGCATTTTTTCCAAAATTTGTAAAAGGGGGAAAAGAAAAAAAAAAACTGGAGCAGGCAAATACATGGAATGGTTATCTTTGAGCAATCTTATTCTTATCTGCATGGAACAGTGTATCAAGTTACGGCTGTATGTGTTCCTAGCATTTGCAGACCATGATTTGAAAGCTTAAAGGGAATCTAGCATCTAAAGAGAATTAGAAACTTAAGCAGCACTTGACGACAATACCAAACTTTAATGACGACTAAATATAAATTAATTTTTTTTTTTTTTTAAAGTTTCATGTCACCGTTAAAACTTAATTGCGAACACAAAGATAAATGTCATATAAATTGCTATGAATTACCATCCAAAAATTAATCTGCTTTCTTTGTAAAGCGCCTTGAGCAGTGACTTTTATCTACTGATTTGGCGCTTTATAAGTCTCATTTATTATTATTATTATTATTAAAACTGTATAAGATATGCTTTCAAGTTTGACGTTGTAAAGTTGAATCGTTGTGACCATCTATGATATGGCACAGATCTGTTTATGTTTGAGACAGTACTATTAAGGTACCCTTTAATGACGCAGTATATACAGTATTGTACATAGTAGAGTTCAGTAATATACCCAATGCTGATATAGTCAACTTGTGGGATTGTACGTTAAGGCAGTTGTAGCATTAAAACACAATAAACCCTAGCATACATTAAGGAGATATGGTTCTATAGGCATCTTTTTATATGATATGAAAATTTTATGACCCAAGAATAAGTATGTATGTATTGCAATTTGTATGTATGTTAGATCCTCTTGCAAGCAGGAATGATGCCTCATTGGCTTATCAAAGCTGTAAGCTGACCGAAGTCAGTCTCTTAGATTCATATTTAACGTCCATGATTATGAATTGTCAATTGTCAATAACTCTGTAACTGGACGACATACTTTAATCTTGGAGTGACTCGAACTGGGGACCTTAGGATTGCTTATATATATGCTTATTTTGAAGTAAAAAAAAGGAGCATAAAATGCAAGATATTAACTATAGAACCAAGTGCACTAGTTATGACACAAATACAAACAGTCTGTTCAAATGTGATCTTTCTCTTACGTATTTTTCACGTGCCGGCGATATAGACATTGCAAATTAACACGATAAAGGAGCTGCTTGCCAGAAAAAGAGAGCAAACATTTGCAGAATGATCAGTCTCGGCCAGCTTGCCTGGATGACATGTCAGTCTACATGTACAAATAGGAAGAGAACTGGTGCAGTTAGTAAAACCTCATTTCCAGTTCAAGTTGCATTTTACCTTGGCATATACCATACTCGACATCTTGGAGGTTGATAGATAACAAAATACTCTAAAACGGTAGTCCTCTTCCATTAGTACATGTATCAAAACAGTGAAATTCAGCTATATGAAGAGGATACACTCCACTCCAGAGTTAAATTGATTTGCAAAAAAAGACTTTTTAAGTCTTGATCCCGGTGAAACTTACACTCGATTCTTACAAACCTGTCGCATTTTCGAGATATTTCATGATAGTTGATCGTGACTGAGTTTGTACCAAGGTTTTGTTTTGAAATCCTTTATTAATGTTAATTAATTGTATCAACCTTCAATCACTGGCGGATCCAGGGCCTTTGTTTGAGAGGGGCCAAAGTGGCATTAGAGTGATATGGGAGAGGGGTATAAGGGGAGGGGGTGCCCCCCTTCCCCTTTGGAACATTTTCTATTGCTGAATGCCCTCAGATGCAATTTGGTGCGACAAAAGTGTACAATGGTGATGTTAATTTACTTCTAAAAAAAATGTTTCGCAGGTGTAATTTTATAAAATATTTATAAAACAAAGTTGGGATCATCTTTCTCAAGAAATTTTATTTCTCATAGGTTATAAATTTCTTACAACCAGTCTGTAACTGCAAAATGGTGTTAAACTGTAAATCCTCATGCTCATGCATTTACATAGCTCCCAACTCTTGAGAAGGCAAATGCTGGTCTGTGCCACGAATCGCCGTCCTGGGGGAGGGGTATAAGGGGAGGGGGTGTCCCCCTCCCCTTTTGAATTTTTTTGGAATCCTGGTGATGCCTACATGTAAAATGGTGGCACTTAGAAAGGCTTTTGTCACCCAAAATTTTCTGAGAAATATGCATTTTTTTGTGTGTAACATCAATAAATTGAATAGTAGGTGATAATTCATTCTTTCGGGTGGCATGAAAATGTTCGCTGCTCGCCCCTATGAAAAGAAATATAGGCTAATTTGAGGTTCAAATGATGCTGTAAAGGAGGTTTTATACTCTATTATGCTAAATGCTAAAGAAATGATGGTTGCTAAGTCAAAATTTGATGCAAATTTTTTTATGTATACTTGACAATTACAATGCGTTTTTTTTCGGACGCTTTGCGGGTCAGCGGGTTTGGGTGTTAGAATGCGGGTCTAATTCCCGCGAATTGCGGGTCAGTTGGGAGCTCTGCATTTAATTTTAAACCAGAAAACAAAAAGGTTTAGACTAGTCTACCACTGCTATTCCTCTTGATTTTTTTAATTTCCAATCATATGATTTAGCGGATGTTCGGAAACACTTTTTGGCTCACCTTTGGGGGGGGCCATGGCCCCCCTTGGCCCCCCCTTGGATCCGCCAGTGCCTTCAATGAAGGTTTCACCTTTGCTTTGGGGTCCAATACGAAGTTTAAACTATCCAAATAACTGTGCCCAGTGGAATTCATATATTTGCTAATTAGGCGTCCCAATTTTGAAGGCTCAGAAACTTGGATGTACATTTTACAGAGAGAAATATGAAAAGCTTTAGTGCTAATTGCAACCAAATTATTACAGTCCCAGTTAGTATCTGGCAATTATTAGGTCAATTTACCTATATATATATCAATCCCTATATATCAATTACCAGATATATTACCATATAACCTACTATACTATATATGCTATATTACTACATTTATGCACTATATACACTCTATATATACTATTCACTATATATATACTATATATTACAATATATTACCCATGTACTACCTGCTGTAACCTGCATACTATACTATACATACTACATATGCACTATATATACACTATATATATACTAGTATATATACTATGTATTACCATATATTACCCATATATTACATATATCAAGTTACCTACAGTATACTACTATACACTGACTGGGATTCAAAGACAGATATAACAAACTCTTCCTGCATGAAGATACAACTCAGAGCTTCATCCCATCCAAATTACATTGCCATATAATGACCATGCCAAATATCCATGCAAGTATTTATTGAGCCATGTACATCCTATATACAGGGTAGATGAGAGAATTTATATTAAAATCAACTTTTTCAATATAGTTGAAGTAAAACTATAGTGACCTAACATATGTACCCACTGGCAATGTTTTATAATGGGGCTACATGTATATCTTTAGTACATTTCATCCTACGAGATGTCAATTGCATCTTTAAAGAGATACAATGCATCAACTATCTGTAACCATTAAAAGTTGACAAAAATTCAATTTGGAAGTAAAGTGTCTACATTCTACATGATAATCACATGTGTCGATGGACGAAGCAAATCCCCCTGCCCCCCTCCCACAAAACAAAAAGAGCAAACTTTCAAAATATATATCGATATGATCGCAGTGACTAATGACTTGGCATGCATGTATGCGACCATCACAAATCACTGATATAATGAGTATAGACAATGATGGGAAGCACCCGACTGCCATCAACGACGACTGCGTCAAGTAAATGCTGCTCTATCCTCTGCATCCCTTCGGCTTTTATCTATTCCTAACATGCCTCCACGCTATTGATCAAACGGTTGTGACAATTTGGTGTAAACAAAATCTTGGTGAAAAAAACATTTTCCAACTTTGCTCATGGGTTTTTTTCACTCTCTCGGTTAACATACCAACTTGACTGCAAGATTACCATCTCCGCAATGCCGTCATAACATTCTTACACACCTTCCCTCCATATCACAAGTTTAAGTGTCTCAATCACGAAGTGATTATTTAACATTCACGCTGAGAAGTACCACTGCCGGGTTCAAACGTAAACATCCTCCCATCCGTCGGAGGGAGTGAGGCGAAACTTTGACGAAACATTTAGTGAGAGGTAAAAAAAAAAACGTCATGTAGTCGAGACGGTTAGACTAGGACAGAGATTATCGTTCTCTTCATCTGTTCCATTCGACTGCTTGATCCACATAATTCACTCGACATAGTTAAGAAGTATAAATAATCGGGATTCATTAAAACTTGAAACAGGAGAGAGAATATACAGCTAACAGAAACATTATAGACAACAGAAATCACAGTCTGCTACATAATCAGTAGTATAGCACTAACCAATGGCTTCTTATCTTTTATGGAGGGGGGGAATTGGTGGGGGCAGGGGAGGGGGATCGATGATTTAACTTCTTTCTCCTTCTCACACCAAAATATTAGTTTGCCCTCTCGCTTGCATTTAGAATCAAACCTTAATTTCTAGTATAATAGCATGACATAATTTCCTCAAAAACTAATCAGTTTGTGTACTTTCAAAGACGACATTTCCTGTCCATAACACTGACGAAATATACCTGGGAACTACATCATTAATTACAATTCATGTATGCATACATAGAATTGATGGATGAAATGCTGACAACTCTGAGCAAATCTCATCCATCTCAACCATAATGCCATGTCACACGACAAACATGTATACATACATACACGAATACACACAAACGTACCATACATGACACTAGTTACTCAATTATTTTCCAATGAACTCTTGACCTCAGCTCAAATTATGCAATACCATTACATCCCATATTGTGAGCAATCGATATTGAAGATATATGATTGACCGCTTCCATTCGTTGGCCCTTCATGCCTACTATGAAACCTGACCTATTTCCCCATTGTTTGACCTCTGACCAAAGTCAAGTAAGGGAAATGCAACACATTTCATTTTACTAGCATTGGATAGTAATCAGGTATGATTATTATTCATGTCATTTGTCCCTTAACCCCTACTAAGTCTATAATGAATTAACCTTCATGGACCTATGATTATAAGTAAAAATATTCATCACCATGGTATCTAGGTTAAATATAGTAATCGATAATCAGATATGAATATTCATGTCATTTATCCCTTCACCTACTGGTAGGTAACACAAATCAATAATTCTTGATTGACCTCTGACCTTAGCAAAACTTATGAAATTGTGATTTCAAGTTCTATCCTACATGTACATGCTTACTCTATGTATAAACTACATGGCCATACACACAATCTTCCAAATATTATTGCATTTAGGCAAATTGGTAAAATAAGTTTACCGTACAGTGCAGTTGCACAACTAAATAGACTATACAACATTTGGAAGGATTGTGAATATTCAAAAGGGAATATACAGACTTACAGTCTGATGGACAAAAAACAAAACAAAAAAGAAAATCACTAGGAATCATTAGACTTTTGAACATCGAGTTAGAAAGACATTGAATGTGGGAGCTGGTGTATCTTCATTTTCTGTAATCTCAGAGCTACTGTATGCTAGCCACATTAACATTCAACATGCACATCAGATATCTTTGTAATAGTCTACGTATGATAAGATCTTGAATATTTAAATAAATCTCAGCAAGCCAAGATGGTAATCTGAAAACTCAATTTGTGACGCGGAGTATGTACAGCTGACACTGTAACAGACAGATAGTATGTATTGTCAAATGATGACAGAATGGTTAGAATTCACTCTAGTTTAAATACGTGTCAACTAATCCCTGTATTTGAACTGAATGTACCATCATATGGGACTGATGGTCCCATCAAAATGAGTTTACAGGGAAGATAATGTACCTTGTGTTATAATGTAATCTGGTAATGGCAAACAGAATGTAAATTTATTCTCCTTTACACTGAATATTTTACCTTTGCTTAATTTAAGAAGAAAAGAATTTATTTCCTATCTTAAATAGTGACACATTATTTGCATCCACACACATACACCCGCACACACCGACATGCATGGAACAAGAAAAGAGATTTATAACGATATTAACAAAATGGTCCCAAGATATTTTCAGTAACCTTTGGGAAAGAATTTTGATTGGTTATGACCAAAAACATGGAAATTCCAAATTGCATCTTTCATTGTTATTACCCCTAGGGCTTAGCATGTACAAAAGGCGATGGTTGCCAACGGCATTAAGAAACATTGTGAATAAGGTGAAGCAAAAGAATGAAGCAGCAATCTGAGGACTGGTGCTTTCTCTGGCTTTGAGATTATCATGTGTCTGTATGTAAGATTAAATTTCATTATGGCACAAATTCATCTGTTGGGGACTAATAGATTGTCCTTGAATGTCGAATCAGCTGCAGCTACTGTAAACATTCTCAAGATGCTTGTAAAACATCTGTACATGAGATGAGATACACGAATATCACATGTATGCAGGCAGCACTGTCGAAATAAGAGATAATATAATACCGATACGTGTAAAATGAAAGAAGTACAGAAGTATAATGACTATTTCCGTACCACACCGCTGTATTGATGGTATCATTATGTAACAATATTAAAGGGTGTGAAGACTCGCGCAAAAAGAAACGTCTAATGCCGGTAATCTGACCTAGTTTCGAATGAGGTGTAACAGAAGTGTTAGACACCACCATCTATCCCAGAAAATACACACACAGCTTGCTACCGTCGGTAATTAGACACTCGTGTACAGTCAGTACATACAGCTGCGGTCAATACCCACAGCACAGTGTATAAACGATATAGCGATGGACATCTCAGGTCCAGCTAAAGATAACAAGGTATCAAATTTCATTACTGGTCTGCATTTTGTAGTGACACAAACAAAACGTCACTTGCAAGCAACAGAAAGTTAACTTTTTCAGATGGCCGCACGCGGTTTGGGGCGAGTCTTCAATGCCTTTAAAGTATAGAGCTGATCGGTGAAGACAGGTCATGCTTCGCTACTTCATAGTCTGTAGCAGTACTGGACAGCAGACTTGTACCTACGAGTGCAACCGCAGCTCGTGATCCAACAAGTAAAATTCCCTTGACCGTATCATGAGTCCAATTTAGCTCTAAGCTTGAGTACAAGCTATATAAAGCTAGTACGTAATATTTGCACTAGATCCTATACTAACACTCAAAATGCCCTCTCAAGTACGCCGAGTACAAACTCGTACATGTCCATGACGAACAGTACCATTTAGTTGCCTCTACATGGTACTCAATTGCGCTCATGAATGTGCACTCATAATGGGATCAATTTTTGGAAATTTAGACTATGTAGACACTAGTACAAGACTTGTAAAGTGTACTCAAACTCGAGCACACTGTCCTCGTACATACATTCTTACAGTATACACCTCGTACAAAATGGGATTCTACTCGCTGTACTCAAGCTGTTGTACTCATACTGCCAGTCTGCTCGGTTGTAGATATATATATATATATATAATATTCAATTTTTATTGCTATTCTGATAGCAGAATGGAAGAGTCCATTTTTTTACCACAGACAGATGCGCATCTTGGTAATTATTTTGCAGCCGTACATCATTATTATTTATAAGCATTTTCTGCAATAAAATGGAAAGTTTTCACAAAGTTTAACAGTGTTTACAGATAATTGTAGCAGTATATATCATATCATGTTCAATAATTGAAGGTAATTTGCAATCCACCAAAGCAAACCATAGCAAAAAAACAAAAGTAATGAAAACAAACATATATAGTATTTTGTATAAATTTTGAATATTATGTTATATATTATAATATTTAAATCTGCACCAGAGCCTTAATATCTGTTGTCATTTTGTTATATAATCATCTTCAGAGTTCTGGTTCTAATCATCAGATCTACTTAAGACACAATGTAAGAGCTAACATTTAAAATACCTACTTTAAAATTTCATCTATATAGTAAATTCACTATTGCATATTTCAAAATCTAAAAGAACTAATCTATATATTGCAATTTCATTTTTTTTTTATTTGATCTCTCAACCATCAATCAACTTTTACTACTATTTGGGGAGAAACATAATTAAACTTTGCATCTATATAATTACACCCTAGTTTGGGTGGAAAAGATATTCAATACAAAATGGAAATAAAATGTAGAAACTGAATGAAAATTTCTCAAGGGTGTATCAGGTATTTGCTCTTTACATGACAAACATAAATGTACCTCTGAACGATACTTTTATTGTTAATTACTAAAATATTAACAAAGATTCAATGAAAACAGCTGTTCTCTGGAAACGATAAGGTTCTCATGCTTCATCAACCTTTCCCCCTCTACCTCCCCCCCCCCCCTCCCTCACACAATTGTTTTTGCTTTTCTCATCCATGTCTCATTGCTCATTTCAAGAGCTTTTGAATCTTTAAGCTAATTTTACCAATAGTTGTCTCACTTTACAAAATTGTCATGCATACAATGCCCCAACCCTTCCAGGCCTGTTTTTTTCCAAGAAACTTGTTCTTTAGCTGTACATACTAACGACCTAGATTGCATATTGAGACCTAGATTCTGTATGTGAGGCCATAAAACTTAGTATGCCAATGTATTCCACTCACATAATGTTGTTTTTCCCTGCTCGTCAGAATGTGTTGTAAAAAATCACAGACCTGACCAGATTTCAAAGATTTAAATAAAATCCGGTCAGTATATGTTATAGTATTTAAAGGCATTGAAGACTCGCCCCAAACCGCGTGCAGCCATCTGGTAAAGTTAACTTTCTGTTGCTTGCAAGTGACGTTTTGATCGTGTCGCTACAAAATGCAGACAGTACAGTATAATGAAACGTGATACCTTGTTAGCTTTAGCTGGAACTGAGATATCCATCGCTGTATTGTTTGTACACTGTGCTGTGAGTATTAACAGCAGCTGTACTAGTGTCTAATTACCGAAGGTAGCAAGCTGTGTGTGTATTTTCTGGGATCGATGGTGGTGTCTAACACTTCTGTTACACCTCATTCAAAACTAGGTCAGATTACCTGCATTAGACGTTTCATTTTGCGCGAGTCTTCACACCCTTTAACATTTATTTAACATACATGTATAACTGATGCAATAAGATATGAATGCTCTGATCCATTTTGGTTCATGAACATGAGTTTTTTTAAGATTTGGACCCGAAAATAAATAATCAATTTAATACACTCCCTAGTAGTGTCCATATTTCCTGGGTGTCAAGTACTTGGCAAAAGTGAGTGGGATCCTACTTTAGCACGAATTACAATTTATGCATTATTAACCATCTCCTCAAAATGAACTCAATTTCACCTCAAAATTTGAAATCGTTTTTAAGCCAAGGCAATATATTTATATATAAAAAATATATATAAATATATAAATGCTATTTCTGTCAACAATGGGCCTCCTGAATAGTTGTTTATTGGCAAACACTTTACAGAATTGAGAAAAAAAGCAGCTAAAATGATTGACTGCTTGCTAAAGGAGTAAAAGGGGCATAGTAGGTGACTTCTTTCACCTATTGATAAAGCAGCTAGGTGTTTTCTCTATGCAATGTCTCACAAAACACACATAACGTATGAGTATATCATACACTGTTATTTTGTTTCTTTATTGACAATTGATAAATTCATCTGATTACTTCGAGAAATTTTGCGAATGCTCTTAAAAACTAAATATCTGCAATAATTTGCCTAAGCTTAAACCTCTCAAACTCTGTACCTTAATAAACTTGCCTCTAGACTCTAGAGTATGCACACATGTATGTTAGCTGGTAAGAGATATGTTATTTGATCAGTGCCACTTCAACTATATTAGATCGGATATGCATATCAACACTAACTGGTTTAAGCTTAACACTTTTTAAGCATAAATTTCACCTACGTATGGGCCTAGCCTATTACGTAGACATGTTAGGCAACTAATTTGAGCCATCTTATTTATTGGGACAATTGTGAATTCTTCAGTGACACATGAATTGGATAATTTACTGGCCCAAGCTTAACACTTAATTTTAGGCATTTCATCTGTGGGCCTAGCCTACTAGACAAACATGTAAAGGCAACTAAGAGCCATCTTATATTTGAAACATAGAATTGTTCAGTAACAAATTTAAACCTAACAGTAGAGATGTTAGGTATTTAGGAGGCATGGAATTTATTCAGTGATGCATAAATCCTGAAAAGCTGATTGTCTTCAAGTGTATGTTCAAAATCCTTTCAAGTGAGGTCATTGCCTACATGTGATGCAAGCTTGGCTTCTCAAGAACCTGATTTCTCAGTCCATATTAACTCATCAACATTTGAACTCAGTCATAAATTTCTGTATATCTATAATAAGTATTTGGAGAAAAAAAGAGAAAGGTCTTGTTAACAAAGTCTTTTCTCAAGCTTTGTGATCCATGTGTAGTACAAACAGAATAAAATCTGGGTCTTTCTCTACTTGCACCCAAAAGGTCCCACATACTAAGACAAAAATGTCTACAACGAATATAATATGCATTTCAAGTGATATGCCAATTTGACCAGTCATAGAACAATGGTACTAGTACAATAATTAAATGATCCCATACTTTAATGATAATCGATTAATATTTTTCACTGAATTCCTAAATCATACATATATGGCAAGAAAAACACTTAAATTAATTCTCTGCCTTTGACTTGTAGTGTTCCTATACTTTTCATATAAAAGGCTAAAGAGATAAAGGGTTAGACAGCTACTATTGATGAGTTTAACGATGTTTCACTTTATGTCATACTTTTATTCCCCCCCCCCCAAAAAAAAAATTAAGGATGGATATTGAAAAAATGGTCACGCTTGTTTGCAAGTCACATTAACTACATAAAAGTTACCTTTGGCTGTTTTCTGTTTCCTTCTGAGACTATTAAAGTTACCATGGTAACATAATTTGGGATTGATAATTTGGATCAAATATATATACATATAATTAATCTTGAGTGGCAGTGGGAAATATGACTTGAGAGGGACAGACCACAAAGTTACCTTCTCACCAAAGTGGATCCTCTGTCCGTTCTCTAACACAAAGTCCAGTAATTGAATTTCTGTTTATTTTATTTACAAAAGAACAGACTTATTCTTAATATATTTCAACAAAAGGGCACTAACTACAAAAGGGTTCTATTTGAAGGAAAACAGGCAACAAAGCTTTCCTTCTTTGACCCAGACATGGTGCTTATAAAATCTACACCTTTTCAGACCAGGACCCTCACCACCTTCTAACGTCATGTATACATAGACAATGTGGCCATTCGCTTTAACCCTGCCAATCTGTCATTCGCTCTGGAACTTGAATTTACCACTCATCCCTCCCATCAACAGACTCATTCAACATCATCAAGAGTAAAAGCTGACCTTTGCAGTGATATGAATAGATACAACACAGAAGGATATGGTTAAACAATATTTATCATAAAATCTTTCAGACAGAACAAAGTCTTACAAATAGAGTGGGAAAAAAAACACAAATATAAATGGATAAGAATAAGATCAAAACCCATCTTCAACAGTGAAAACTTATTGGTTCAATTTATTACAGATGATCACTATATGTATAATTAACAGGTATGTCCTCCAAAATAGATATTATATGCTGCATTATAACAATATTTGTAATGCTGTACTTCCTTAAAACAAAGCCATCCAGAATACTGAGAAAAATCTGTTTGTAATGTATTATATCATGGTATAAAAGAAGTGTCAATGGGGGCTGCCATTTTGTCATGGAGAGTAATTCACAAATAAAGTAACAAAATTAATTGAACTGTTTCAAGCATGGATTTTTTTTTTTTAATTCATTATATCTGTACTAATTTTTGAAATAATAAACATCTCATAGTAATGTATATAAAATCTTCTCTTCACAAACTTTAAAGCCAAACTTTGACAGGATATAAGTATTATTACATACTATTACAGAGCTTTCATTCTTCAGCTGCTATAATTAATTGGGGCATTCAATGTTTAAAGTAAAGTTAAAACTATGCATATCAAATAAGGTGTTACTGGTATTGATAACATTTCCATAAAAATATTTCCTCACGTAGAATAGCTGATTATTAGAAGAAAAAAAATGAAGCACTTTACTTTATGAAGTCAATGCGTTTAATTTTTGTGCATTGTTCATTAAATAATTCCCTTCATAAAGTAAGGCAGCTATTTGCTTTGATTGTAGTATTTCTGTAAGATGTTTAAGTATAGATCTCTACATTTCAGAATCATTTATGATAACAGTCACACATAATGCCACATATATGCACCAAACAATGTTATATCATTTTCCAATGCAAGTTACTTCTTAAGCTACACTTTGTGTTTGGTTAAAGAAAACTTTTATTTCAATGTGACTATAGAGCCATGAGTCCTGTTTCCAAAGTTCTATGCTTCCTCGCCATTACAGTGTGTAGATATTTCAGGCCATTTACCTACGTCAATGTAAAAATCCCTATATATCATAAGGACTGTTAGGGAACAGCCAAGTTCGTATCATTATTATTATTATTATCTTTTTCTGTGGGGGTAGGACGGTGGGAAGGGCGGGGGTTGAGGATATTTTCAAATTTTATGTTCTCCTAACGTCTAATTCATGTTTTGTTTGCATTTTTCAGGTTATTGGCTATAGATATGAAAACTTTCTGGATAATTCTTATTCTTTTTAACCCATTAGAGGATAACGTGTCCCACAAATGTAAGTATATATGTATGTAAATTTTTAGCTTTTCATTTGTAAACCTTTGATTAGTTTAAACGCCTATAATGTTGACATTCCTGATGGAATTTTTGAATGAATAGATATATATTTCATGAAACTTATCGCTCCTTTAACGGTCGTCATAACAACTACCAAACATTGGCAAGTTAAGTTCAATTCAAAATGTTTTAGCAGTATCAAGAGAAGAGACAGATTCTACATCTGCTTTTCCAATTATGCTTCACTGTCAATCAATCCTGTAATATCTGGTTTTCACAGAATTTTCAGGAAACTAGGCTCATTTGCAACCTTTTCGCTTGATAATTTCAAGCAGCATGCCAGCTTAAGCTATAATGAGCTGGGTTTGGATCAATTCATAACATTAACAAAAAAACTCCTGGTAAAGGCATTTACAGAAAGACAAGTTTTTCCCTCCCCTGCGATAGAGAGATCGATAAATTTCTAGGAAATTGGAAAAAATAGAGAAATCAAAACATGCAGTACAGACTTAACCACTTTTCTCTGATATTTACTGAGAAAATAACGAAGCAATTAGTCATGCAGGAAAGACGGGAAATTATACGCAATTGTAGAATTGCTTGATACCAATTCTCCACTTTCTGCAAAAAAACAAAAAAACAAAAAAAAAATTTGACATAGAAAGACTGTACTAGGATGTTCACTTCAAAGCAAATATTAGTGGCAGAAGCCAACTAAAGCTTTGAAAAAAAAAACACTTGCATCAACTGTGCAACTTCATGCAAACCAAAATTATGGTTCGAGAACGAAGTTGCAATGAAATGCTGGCTCTGTTAACGAATTGAAGGTACCTGGCAACAAACAAACTATAGTGATTGCATGTTATCTGGTGCGACACCCTATAACAGCCTAGCACTCTGCAACACAATTAAGAAAACATCATAGTTGTGGTGCTAAAACTTCTTTATTTTTTTCTAAATATATACTTTCTCTAGATGCAAATTTCCTAATATATACTTTCTCTAGATGCAAATTTCCATATTCTACCCTATTTCCCTCATGAAACATTCCACATTCTTTGACACCACATATAAAGCCCCCCCCCCACCCCCCTCATAATCCCAAACAACCTCCTCAGCCGTAATGACACGGGCATTTCAAAGTGACTTTCACATTTTTGGAAGAATGACTAATAGAATTTATCTATGAGGAAAGGTAAAACCATCTTAACTTAAACTACCATCTTACTAAAGACCAGTTTTATTTTTGTTCATTGCTATACATTAGCATTTTACCTCAGATCATTGTCAACTTCAAAACCTATTAATGCTCAGCTCTGTAATATATATCAAAACCATGACAACAAAGAGAAGAACTGCTCCAAATGGTAGCAATGAACTCCTCCTTGACCACATTTAAACATTATTCTCTCCACAAATGGCTGCCTAGAGCTACCATCCATTATTCCACAGCCTGCTGTCGTGATAAATATCACCATGTAGAAGAAAAAAACAATGCCCTCGGCCACCCACTGTCATAAACTCTGTCGATGCACAGGAGGCAACGTACATGTATGCATAACACCAAAAAAACACCCATTACCAGCAAAATGTAAATATTTGACACCAGAGAGTTTGAAGCAAATAGTAAATGGATGCCTAAGGAAACAACTCATTATTTGCTTCAGTCACGGTATAGTTTCTCGACACACAAAATGCTTTGGCCTATTCCCCGTAGAGTACTATATACATATGCATTCATCACACAAAACCGGTCCTTAAAGATGAAATTTTATCCGGCACTAGCACATGGTATATTACGTGTTTTTTCGGAAGAAAGATTCGGGCTCAAATTACCTAGCTAATAGCTTTCTACTACCTTGGGAAACTTTCTGTCAACTAAGCTACACTAATTCCAAGTGACACCTATCGAAAATGCTGTTTATTGTGTACATTTTAACCTTTCTGATATCAGCTAACCTGCCGTCGCTAATTCTCATGTCTCCGCAGGGGAGTCGACCCTCCCGTGGCTGTAAAAACCTCTCGTCTCATCTCGGAGCCAAAGTAGCGAGAACATATATCACAAACTTCAGATGAAACGATTGGCCTCCATTCTTTTTTGAAAGTCAAAGTTCAAGGACCGATCCTGGTTTTTCACAGTGGAAGTCAAGACAGTGTCGTATGGTGGCCTTTTCTCCCACGGACTGGTTTAGCGTAAAATGCAGACTGTAAGATGCATGCGTGGTGAAGCGATGTCTGAGCATCTCAGAATGAAAATAACATTATTTAAAGATGACAGTTCAGACAGGTTGGGAATTGCTTTCTTGAGAGAATGTCTAGGAAAATTCAGTCATCCAATGTTGACTGTAAAAATTCAATTTAACTTTCTATAAAGCGAAATAAAATTTCTATCTATATCTGAATGCATGCCTGCTTCCACAAGAGTCCATATAATAATCATGATAATAATAATAAGGCAGTTACTTTTAGAACGCTTAAGAAACCACAAATGTGGGAGAAGCCCCCAAGGGCTTATGGATTACAACTTTCATATCAGGTGGCTTCCAGTTCAACCTTTTAACTCAAATTTGGAATCTTTTCCAATTTAGTAAGTCATTTCAGATGGGAAAAAACCATAGATTGTTCTTGGAAGAAAAGCCAACCTTACTGTGACCTGGCCGGGGATCAAACCCCTAACATCCCGATTGCTATGCCTTGTTGCTTCAACTGCCACCGCCTTAATCGACTTGGCCACAGCACCCGTTCCAATGGGGATTACATAATTCTACTTAAACACTACAGACTGTGACATGTTTCACCTAATTTATAGAAAAAAGCTATTGATGATTATTTCTGACTTATCAAAGACAGTTTCGAAAACAGGAAAGAAAATTTTGGGGCTTGAACAGGATTTGACCCGGTTACTGCAGGTTTACAAGTCTAGTGCTCTGACAACTGAGCTAACCAAATTTATAGTTAAATGAAGATCAACATACAACCATTTTATTTATTGAGGGTGTCAGTTATAATTAGCTGCAATAGTTTGCATACAGTACTGTGTAGAAAACCAGGATCATGCAAATCCAAGATTTAATTTTTTTTTTTTAAATTTCTTAAAAGTAATTTGGCCATCTAGCTAATTCAATTTAAGAACAGAAAGACAAAAATGTCAATAAGAACCAATCCTTAAACCATTCTTATAAAATTTTATAAGGCATACTATACTTTCACAATAAATTCAGTATTATTTCTTCCAAGGTACCTTCCCTCAAAACCACACTTTTTCCATAAAGAAGGTGGGAGGGGGAGGTGGGGGAACTCTCAGACACTTTCTGGCCAGGACACATACTTATCCTCTCTTAATGTACAATTTGGGTAATAGTTGAAACAAAGTGCTGCTTGGAAATAGACTACCTAAGCCTAAGGGGGGGAGGGGGGTTAAAATAAATCCATAGTCCAAGTTGCTTTCATGTATTCCGAGCATTGACTCTATGGGGTGGTGGATTTGGGGAGTCGTGGCTCAGTCCTCATGGATGATCCTGGGTCATGGGCCTAAAAGTTTGTAGATCATTGACCACAACCCTTTGGATTCTGCTGGATTAGAGTGTAGTTTTTAAAGTTACATTACATTAAAGATTTAATTAACCTTCAAGCATATTGTTGCATCATTCGTCCTGACCAAACCGTATCATATTCACACACACATCGCCATGGATACCACCCAGTCTGAATAGACACATTATCTCTGTGGTCAAAACCATCTGACTACCCATTACTAGCTAACTGTTAAATAGTTCATGTACCTAATGTAGCACTCTTTAGTCTTATCTCACTCACTGTGACTCTCATCTGATACAAATATTGTACAACTACTGTATATCTCAGCCACGAACATTTGGCACGTGCCCGCATGTTACAATTACATTTCCAGTCTTACACACACTCTCTGCAGACTATGTACTACAATTAACACAAAAAAACATTCATTTCTTAACACGATAGTAATTCGTGTAATGATCTCTTCATTCCTAATTAGAATCAGTGGATCTGACGTGACCCTGGTCACCCACCCGTCACTTTGGCCGAGTCTGAGATCTTGGCTTAGAAGAATCTCCCTGACTTTTGTTCAAAGACTCGTAATTACCGGCCAGTTAAGCGGGATCACACCTTGCACGGCAATGACGTAGTTCCATGCAAGAAGCCGTCCGTCGGGAACACTGCAAATATTACTAGCTCGATCGATATGTTATGTAATCAACAAACTCAATGGCCACTTTATAAATCGCCACAAGAGAGCTGACGAAACACATTTGATTAATTCCCTCACAGTCATTCCTCAATCTACCACATCGCCTGCAAATGTACTTGCAAAGAAGGTGATTGAATTTTTTTTAGCTGCGGTCTGCACAGCCAGTAATGACAATAGCACCTGTGACTAATTTTCTTCTCAAGGTCAATTTGCACATGGTCGACTGTGATTCTCTCTGCTGATTGCATGCATTCAGATTTAGCCGCAGCGAAGAGTAAATCGCAGAGTGGTGAAATTAAACTGTACATTGTCAACATTTCAGACGGGCACATAGCAAATATTACAAATGAAATCAGTTAATGGTAGATATCGTGTTCGAACGACAAAACAGTCAGAGATTTCACCTTATATAGTCATTAACCAACGGTTGAAAAGTCAGAGGGAGGCCTCCGGGGAATGGAGTGGGTTGGAAGAGCGGGAATGGGGTGGGATGTGATGGGAAAGATGAAAGTGGCCTTTAGATTGTAAATATTTCACCATTTCTCTCCATAGACTTTGTTGAACCCTTTACGTATACTGAGGCTAAGATAAGCTTACCACAGATTGTTGAAGACATAACCACATCTTCACCTTAACATATAGAAAATTTGAAGGCAATTGTAAAGCTGATACCACATAACTACAGCTGTACGTGTGTCATCAACTCTCACAACAAAATACGAGCGTGAATTTGTTTTGCATAAAATATTGAATAAATCACATGGCTTGTATATAGATAGCAGTGTACAAGTCATGTGATTTATATATATATATATATGAATGTATATTTATATACACATTAATTTACTTGACATAACACTTACACTGAATTGTGACAAATGCTTTCGATGGGCATTTGGACAGTTCACATCAAACGAAAGTATTTCATAATTACACAAGAGAACAAAATCCAGATGCTTGAGATCAAACAAACACAGCCATTCATCTTGTAACGTAATATAGAATTAAGCCATCGAGGTGTAAATTATCCTATCAGGGGTAATACAGATATTATTCTAACCATGTCACTGCATATGCACATGTACAAACCTCCAACAGAACAACAGCGTGAAGACTTCTGTTTGGAATCCATCCCGTTATCTAGCACAGTTATTCTAAGACTCGATACTAAAGTTTCATCCATTCCTGGAGACTCCGAGAGGGAAACTGGGTTGAGGCAGGTCAAGATTACTGACATAGTTATTGACACATATTTGTTTCTTATTTCTGCTAGACAGTGATATCTCTGTTTATAGCAGCTATGGAAAAGTGTAACAAAGATATTCCGAGAAACTTCAGACTGAAATGAGTAATGTTGTGACTTATCACAGCATTTTACACTTCAATCATGAATTTTCCCTTCTCTAATCAAAATCCATTTTCAATCTTCATGTTCATTTTTAACATTCGTGGACTAATTCGCTAGTATATGAGCATAATTTGGACAAGTGTATATCACATGAAAAATACAAATTACTGTTCAAAAACTTTAATCAAGTGACACATGAAGAAGAGCACAATTTCTTTTTCAAAAAAAATTTACAAAGAGCTCTCACATTTTTATTCTGACATTTCATTTCCTTTCTGCATGGTTTGGTTTTAAAATTAAAATAGAACAAACTATTTCTAGTGTTCTCCATAGTGACGTAATTGTTCCAGATGTTATACTGATTAAGTTAGTAAAATTACAAAAGTCAGCTGCAAGCAGATTACACTTTTGTTTAAATGTAAATGCTGATAACTGCTAAAAATACTACAATACTCTAGTTTCTACAGTACACAATCAAAACTTACCAATGTGAAAAAGATAAAAAAAAAAAAAGCTGTCAGTTTCTTTACATAGCTGATAGTCAGAAAAATAAATTGAACAGATCAATATAGGACCAAAAGAAAAATAAAGGAAAAAAAACTACAGTTCACCTTATTTTAAAGATATGACAAATTGCTTTCTATGAATTGGTTATATTTCAAGTGGCTCACAAGTAAAATTTCACTTGTAACATCTGGAAAAGTTAACGCCTGTGAAAAGTTCATCAATATATCATGTTGTTTTTCTATCACGTATCTCTTTTTCAAAAAGGGCAAGGCCCCATCGCTTTATCTTTGACTTTTGACAGCCTGTGAACTGCATTTTACTAGTAACTGCTGTGAAGCTGTGAAAACTGATATTGCAACAAATTTCGGGAGAGTTTCCATTGCTGCATCTTTCAAGGATTTCTTGATCTTTACGTTTACGTTTTTTACTGAACGCTGTGTGACAGAAAATTTTACAGACACAAAAAAAAGGGCAGATGGGGAACGTGTCATACTTATGTGTCATAACATACATCTGTAATGTACATCACATTTTCTCATGTCTAGAGATGTCATTGACACATTTAAACACATTTTTAACACTTTTAAGAATCTTGTGTCTATGAAAACCCATTATCATTTAAGTACTGGCAGAGGCAGAATAAAACTATCCTATTTTCGTGGGTGACAACATGTGTAAATGAGAGAGAAGAGGAAAGATGCTCAGTAAAAGAGCATGGAAAGTGACAAAGAGAGAGGAGCAAAAGTTGGATGCTTTTCAGTTCAAGTGCATACGAAGAATACTGAAGATACCTTGGACAGAACTAGTTAGCAATGACAGAATTATGCAGCAAACAGGCATAAATAGAATAAGTGTAGAGATACGGAGACGCAGATGGATTGGATTGGTCATATTATGAGGAAGGAGACAGGAAATCATGCAAGAGTAGAAATGGAATGGGCACCAGGAGGAAGGAGGAAGGTTGGCAGACCCAAGACGACTTGGAGAAGGACAGCAACTAAAGAGAGAGACAAGAATGGCTGGAGAAGCTGGTCCGATTTGAGAAGAGCTGCAGAAGATCGACAGGGGTGGAAAGAGAGCATCTTGACCTTATGTAACAGACGTTATGGAGAAGATTAAGATAAGATTAAGATAAGATATCTTTCACACTTTACCCCTTTCTTCCTTTCTAATTTTCTCACCCACCCCTAACAAAACATTAGAGGGAGGATGGGGAGGCGGGTGTTGATGCCCCAGGAAGGTGTGACAGATGGGTAGGGATACAAAGGCTGACAAAAGATCCCTCATTCAAATCAAACTTTCTTTCACTTATTTAGTTTAACAGTTCACCGCCATGTGAGAAAATATCTGCCAATGAAAGCATATACAGTAGAGTATAACATATTCCATTAAAACTAAAAGATAACTTAAAAGCCTCAAGTCGATCCAAATTAGCAGCATGAAGGGTTGTCTGTTATACCATCAAAATTATAAAATAAAATGTTTGCAAATTTGGTAACATAATCTGCTGCTGCTTAAAGAGATTGGTGCCAGCACATCTCAACCCAACTGATTATTGTCTTTGACACTCTACCTGTAGGGTTTAAATCCAAAACAGAATCAACTGCTGCGATCAGAAAACTGTTTGTGGCTCTCATTGATTAACTTCAAAATGCACAATTTTACAACAAGGTGAAAGAACATCTAGTACAGAAGTCTGAAAGAACATCTAGTAAAGAAGTCTTTCTTCTCAGACAAATTTTCACATCATTTCTCCTCTTTCACATCACGTTTTAAGTTAAGAGACACAGAGGTACAATTAATAATGCTAAGCTACTGTAAAGGGCAACCTGTCCTGTAGACACATGAGAAAGATAATGATGGGGCTATACATGATTACACAGTAGACAACCTAACATGGCATAGACAGGTGGTGGTCATGCTTGAAGATTGTGTCTAAAAGTTCAACATTGCAACATCCTGAATTTGCTGGTAAGTTGGGTTTTGATGTTGTTGTTTTTGTCACAGAAAAAAGTACAAGTACTATGGGGACCAACTGGGGATATCGAAAACATATTTTGCACTTTTCACATTGGCGATCGAGTGCAAACTTTGATAAAATGAAAAAAGTGGTTAGATACTGGAGGACTGGAAGTTCAGTAGGGGCAGCCTTAGGAAGAAGTGGAAACTTTGTTAATCACAGAGGGCATGTTACCTGTATGGATGGTGACAAGAGTGAACATACTTACATATAGACACACAGACAGACAGACAGACAGACAGACAGACAGACAGACAGACAGACAGACAGAAGGATGGGTGGAGAATGTATAGGCTCACTAGCTTCTAGAGTATTTTACTAATATCTCAAAATGACTAAATTTGGCTTACTTCATCGTATATGTCATCATTTTCAGCAAAATCGCCGGGCCTTCTTGGTACCACATGGACATGGACGTGCTGAGTAGAGAATGGTTTTTAAGAGATCAATGATGCTTTGCCTTAATATCGTTTAACCATTTTGTTTTAAAAGGGTTTCTGGTTTAATAATAGTGCAATCTCAACAGTACTGTTTTATGGTCGTACTTCTTTCAGGGCTGTGGTATTTTTAAAAACCTCTTAGAGATTTTTTTGAAACATTCCTTTGAAATAATAGGGCTCTGACTCTACCAAAAAAAATACGAACCAGTTGCCACTTCTCAAAGAAAGAGGCACCTGTGCGGCCTAGGAAACTTTAATTTCATCTCTGCTTGAGTCACTTTTACTTTGACGCATATCATGCTATGAAGATGCTATATGGTTATTTATACACATGGTTTAAAATATACTATGCACTCTTGGTTTGCATTCATCAATACATAGGAGGACTTGAAGTGAGCCACCCTGTTCAGTAAGGGTAGCCTTAGGAAATATAGTCATGAAGATTTCATCACATCAACAATTTTTGGGGGGAGGAAATGAAGTGTTGCAATACATTCACACTGGATCACACCACTTTAGCATGATTAAAACAGTCTACACTTTGAGAGACCTAGCAATGAATGTGTGACACAAGATTCGAGGGTTCGATTCCTACCTTCGCCTGATGAGTCCCAAAAGGACAAAACCGGTCGTGAAGTGGAATTTTTCTGGTGAGTTTTTCTTTATTTATTTACTATATATCTGTCATACCACTTGCTACACATTCATTTCTTATTTACTGCTTGGTTGGATTATGAAGAGTGGTTATTCTGTGCAAATTGTCAGATTCAAAGCACCAGGGGTGCACTACTGTATGTACAATCATAACACTTGGGTAATATGCCCTCATTGACAGTTATACAAAGCCAATTTATAGGCATTCACACACCAGTAGAATCACTGTGGTCGAGTGGTCCAGACTTTGGTCTGTGACACAAGATCCGGGGATTCGATTCCTACCTTCGCCTGATGAGTCCCAGAAGGACGAAACTGGTCGTGAGGTGGAATTTTTCTGGTGTGTTATTCTTCATTTAATTACTTTTTATATATATATATATATATATATATAGTCTAACAACCCCACCAACAGAACGGACGCAAAAGAGAATACACCGACAGAACAATACACCAACAACCCTATAATCCCCGGTAACCCCGACGAGGATCCTATTTATTCATGGAGCATAACTTGAAGCTACCAGTTGTCTGATGATCGCTAAAACGCGTGAAACTCCGAGTTACAACTACTAGTATCAACATATATTTTTCGCTCTGTCCACTGGACATAGAGCACTCTGCGCCAAGATAGACGCCAACCAGCCAACTCTATATATATATATATATGTATATATATATATATATGTATATATATATATATGTATATATATATATGTATATATATATATATATGTATATATATATATATGTATATATATATATATGTATATATATCTATCTATGTCTGTCTGTCTGTCTGTCTGTCTGTCTGTCTGTCTGTCTGTCTGTCTGTCTGTCTATCTATCTATCTATATATATATATAAATATATAGAGTTGGTTGTTTGGCATCTATCTTGGCGCAGAGTGCTCTATGTCCAGTGGACATATCGGAATATATGTTGAGACTAGTTGAGACTAGTGGAACACTAGTAGTTGTAACTCGGGAGTTTCACACGTTTAGCGATCGTCAGACAACTGATAAAATCGTCAGACAAAGGAACCACACACAAAGGAGCGAACACCAAAGAAAGGAAAATAACCCCACCAACAGAATGGACGCAAAAGAGAATACACCAACAGAAGAACAATACACCAACAACCCTATAATCCCCGGTAAACCCGACGAGGAGCCTATATATTCATGGAGCATAACTTGAAGCATATAAATATATTAATATATACATATTAAACTCACAATTACCTTTTTGGTCTATCTGCTGCATTCAAGCTTTTGTTTTCTATAGAAATTGTTTGGCTTACGCAGTTACTTCAGTGTTACGTACTTCAACAGAATCTATAGTTTGTATCCCATGACAACACTGTCAAGAAATCTTTTTGTAAGCAAGCCAGGATCCAGTGAAGGTGTGGGGAAAGAAACCCCTCCCTCTCACTTCTCAACATCAAAATAAAAACAAACAGAATTAAAAGAATTAATTAGCAAAACCTTGCACGCAGACATAATTTTAATACAGGCTAAATTTGCCTCACAAAGCAACACCAGTCTCATTTTGTTCTGGAGAGGGGACTCCCCTCCCCCCCCCCCCAAGGAAAAGAACCCTAATTGTGAGTCAGCTATACTATGTCTGGGGCAGACCCTCTGCAATTTAACAACTTCTGGACCTGCCTCTTGAAAGAAGTTCATATCCATATCTTTTTTTTTATTCTCTCGATCTTTGGAGTAAAATTTTTCATTGTTCCACAGATAGCTATGGATAAAAATCAATGATTGGACATCAGATCTACTAAAACTGCTCGACAACTGAATGCTAAGAACAAGATTTGGTTGAGTTTTCATCAATGTAACAGCTTCCTCTCGACATAGACATACCCTCTACACCTGTTATGACTCAATACTTTCTCTTGAGCATAAACCGTTACCAAACAGCAGACAATGAACCGTCGTCTAGAGATGGGACATGGAGAATTTGTAACTATTGGAAATACTTGATATCAACTTCTGGAGACAGTTTATCAATTTTGACTGTTTTTTACTGTGACAGTACTTAACGTATTAAGGTAATAATAGTATGTCCTCGGTTATTGTGAGTCACCTGAAAAATTATTTCATAGTGTTTAGATAAACAGTTGTTCAGCTGGTAAAAGAATAACAAGTACAATCTCATTGTGACAGTAAAGTTGAAGCGTTTAACAAAAGTCACCAATTGTTTAAATCTTCTGTTTCTTCAAAATCTAATGGCACTATTGCAAAACTCTTAAATGTACAATACTTCCATGCTGGGTTTAGAGTGGCTCAGCTAATCACATGACTTTCCTTTGATAATAACTATACTAGCAATTAATTCCTCCATAATTATTAAGGTGGGATGTTTTCATGTATGAATTTACTGATTGGAAGGACCTACATTAAGACTGGATACTTACTTGAACTGTCTGTCCTGCATCAGGTCCGTCCTGGATGGCAATAGATAGTGAGGTAGCCTTAAAGTGTCCTTCTAGGTTCTTTGATACACTTTGTGCGGTCTGAAACAAGTCTGCTATTTCATTCTGTGTTAGTCCGGCAAATCTCTCTACTAGTCTAAGTGGTGAAATTAAGATATCTGCAATTTGTTAACAAATACTGTTAAGGTCAAAATCAGTGGTTTATCCTACCTTAGAAGTTACATTACAAAACTGTTGCAAAGATTCCAATCAATTTCTTGCATACACAGAGCATAAACAAACTACTACACAAAAATGAACAAGAGACTAATCACTGTTGACCCAGTTCAAAGCAACTTGGTATGCTAATTGCACAGAAATTTTCTGTTCTTTGGTTTTATTAATGTCGCAAGAGATTCTATGGTTCCATGCTGTTCAAAAAATCAATTTCCAGACTTTTCAAGACCAAACATGTATTCTTGGTTTTAATATGATGCCTACACATGATGTGAGAGAAATGTTAGGCTACCTATAGTAAGCCTAACAATTGTAACTCTTGCTAAAATCTATCTCTAAATTGCAAAATTATTGGAAATTCATAGGAAAAAATACATCTTAAACTGCCAGCTCCAGACAAAAATGTTCTTTTTGTCAAAGAGAGAAACCATTTCTTAAAAAGTTATGAAAAACAAAACATGCTCAAATGAGGATTTTTCTTCCAATATCCAAACTAAAATTCAAGGATTTCCAAGACCCAGAAAGGAGGTTTTTCTCAATATCTACTTTTCCTATTTTCCAGACTGCATTGTAAGCATGAGATTCTTCAGCCGTATGAGAGACTCTATAACTTTTCAAAGCCAATATAAGTACGCAGAGTAGGCCTAAGATTCTTTCCCATTATAATTACTCACACCTACCCTACCTTACATAAGACATTATCACCAAAACTGGCACTTATAAACAGCAGAAAAATGACACCTTGGGTAGTGTGGGGAAGGAGATCTGTGGCTGAATAAAAGAGTGAGGTGCATTGGTTCCAATCTACAGTACAAGTAGAGGAAGATCGATGGTTTCAGATTTGACTGAAGGCAATAAAACATAAATTCCTTTATTATTTACACTTTTTTGAAAATATTAATGTCACAGAAATGTTGATCAATTTATTCTACTTATGATCACACAAAGCAAGCTAAATGTAAAAATGACATCATCGCAAAATGCTCATAGACAGCAGACACATTAAGCTGTTCGTCTAAGTATGGCAGTGTTATTTGATATGAATATGAATATGAATGTAAGAGACTGACTTCGGTCAGCCTGCGGCTTTGATAAGCCAATGAGGCTTCTTGTTGAGTTCCTGCTTGTAGGAGGATCAGAAATACATTTGTAAAGTTATCGACCATAAGTTGATGAAACAACTGATCAAATAAAAAAAATTTACATGAAAGAAACAAAAGCATTATACATTATGGAAAGACTGCAAGGTAAAGGATACGTCCAGGTACAACTGGCTTTCGATTGACAAAAGCAAATGAGAGCTTCGACTTGAAGAAGACTGCAGATGATTGGACTATGTGTTGACCAAATCTAAATGTGGCCATGTTTACATCATTGTTGGTAGGTGAAGTCATTTACTGGCCTGGAAGAAACAATTTAAATTGGTATGAGGGAAACTACACTGGCGAATTTTATTCAGCTCAAAATGTTTAACAACAGATAATTCAATAAAAAATGGAATGTTAATATGAAAATTGCATTGAGCCCTGTCATTTTTTCTGGGCTTTTAGGGCAGTAAGATGGAAAAGGTCGAAGTTTAAATTTGGCAAACACACATTGAGACTATAAGTTGTAAGACAATTATTTTGTGCACAGACTGATTAATGTAAAATGTAAGAACTAAACAGAACTAAGCCATAGGGTTACCCAGAGTACAGATACAACTGTCTATAAATCAGCTAATTAAAACCACAATAAGTCTTGGAGCTTAGAGATACTGGCCACAACTTCCTGCTTAATAGAGCCAGGAGATAATCTTCTTTGTAAACAAAAATTGATTTTTCAATGCATTTCATTTGGAAGTCCTGGATTAGTTCACTACAGCTTGTCCAGTTCTGCGTAAATGTAGGTTCTTGGGCCCTACATCATTTTTAAGACATTCAGATTCCACTCAAGAGATTTACCGTAAGAGTTACTAATTGTGAAGCTGGATGAGGGAAGGCAATGAAATGGGTTGGGGGAGGAAGTAGCCCTGTGTAAATGATCTTTTAAACTTGTTCTCGGTATATAGTAACTTGCAAAAACTCTTCGTACAATACACATAGTGTTCAAAGTTTCTAAAGGGACATGTGTTGTAAGTCAAAAAACCATAATTTGTTCCTCTCAAGAATTCATACCACATATACATTGTAACATTTTGATGAAAACTGACAATCGTTTTTAAATGCCTAATGGCTTAATAAGGAGACGGAAGCAAGAACTTGCACATAAAAAGAGGTTTTCAAAGGTGTTGTATTTAAAGCAAAGAAAGTAGACCTACTTAATAGGTATAGATTACAAATTCTGAAAGATATTTTTTACAGGCAGACACTAACTTTTAATTGTGATCTATAAGACTTGAAAAACATTGTACTGTAAGAGAGATCTAGACATTAAAGAAAGTTTATCTTCAAGTTTCATAATTTCTATTTGATTTTTCATTGCTTCCAGATACATTTAAGCAGTTTCTTATGGTTTATTTCTGTTTCTTCCAGAACTGGAAGAAACCAAGTATTCCCAGAAGAAACCAAGTATTCCCAGAAGAAATCAAGTATTCCCAGAAGAAACCAATTATTCCCAGAAGAAACCAAGTATTCCCAATTTCTTTGTTTCTTCCCAAAGAAACTGAACGCTGATGTGAGCAGCAACAAGGTTGACATGACTACATGCAGTTTAAAGGCATTGAAGACGCGCCCCAAACCGGGTGCGGCCATCAGGAAAAGTTAACTTTCCGTTGCTTGCAAGTGACATTTTGTTTGTCGCTACAAAACGCAGACAGTAATGAAACGTGATACCTTGTTATCTTTAGCTGGACCTGGGATGTCCATCACTGTATGTACTGTGGGTATTGACAGCAGCTGTATGTACTGACTGTACACTAGTGTCTAATTACCGACGGTAGCAAGTTGTGTGTGTATTTTCTGGGATCGATGGTGGCGTCTAACACTGCTGTTACACCTCATTCAAAACTAGGTCACATTACCGGCATTAGATGTTTCTTTTTGGGCGAGTCTTCACACCCATTAAGTAGTTACCCTACCACTACCCAATTCCATCCATCTATCAGTCATGCATAAAATACTGTAGTGAAACTTTTTCCAAAGCATCAGTGCTAGCAAACATGTTCATGGCAAATTCAGCAAGGTTTGCCAACCCTGGGCCACCACATGTTACGTTGGTGGAAAAAAGCTTTACATGGAAGTTAAAGCACAAAAAATACTATAATAACACAAACATTTAATATATATACTATTGCTATTTTGCCAGCTACAAATACTTATTACTCCTGAACAGCCATTACTACATAACTCTCACAACACTATCCCACTGCAAACCATCCTGAAGTCCTAATGGAAGTGGATATAAAAAGTTTGTACAGGTAACACTCTTTTTTTATGAAATCCAATATGTTAAAATGCAATAAGTTTGCAGTCCTGCTTCAGGATTACTAGAAAATGCATAATTTTATGCACACTGCGAGTGGATAAACACAAGAGCACTAGCCTACTCCGTCTATAGTTGCCCGATCCAATCATAGGGAAAGGCCAGCTGCAAGTTAAGCATGTATAACAACTAGCCTTAAAGGCATTGAAGACTCGCCCCAAACCGTGTGACTGAAAAAGTTAACTTTCTGTTGCTTGCAAGTGAATTATTTTCGTGTCGCTACAAAATGCAGACAGTAATGAAACGTGATACCTTTATCTAGACCTGAGATGTCCATCGCTGCTATGTACACTGTGTTGTGGGTATTGATCGTAGCTGTATGTATTGACAGTGCAATAGTGTCTTATCAGGGAGATGCTACTTAGAGTAGCAGCTCCCTGGTCTTATTACCGACGGTAGCAAGCTGTGTGTGTATTTTTTGGGATCGATGGTGGTGTGTAACATTTCTTTTACACCTTATTGGAAACTAGGTCAGATTACCGGCATGAGACGTTTCTTTGTGCGCGAGTCTTCAAAGCCTTTAAGCAGGTCTTAAACTCCTAAGTCTAAATAGCCTAGTGTCAGAATGTTGTTTACTTCCTAACAAAGTTTGGACCGGTTTTGCGGGTCAGAAGTATCAGATATTTTAGAGCGCAAGTTTAAGATACTTTAACCTGGGGCCAATAAGTACTGCGGGTTCCGAGCTATGCTGTGGGTTCCATGCAACTGATTTTTCTCGTGGAACTAGGCCTACCCCTCGGGCCTAACTGTAATTTTTACGGCGATTCCAGAATGTTGTTAACATATCATGTTTATGGAGCTCAATTATTCAACGTAGGCAATCTTTTAGAAGCTCCCATATTTAACAACATTCAGTTGAATGAAATCCAAATTTTTCACCTCAAAAAGTGAAAGGGAACTGTAGGCCAGGCTAGAACTTCAAGCCGTCAACATCTGAAGAGAGAAGGTTTGTATCTTACTATCCGCTGGTTTCTAGCCTTCAAAGTTATAGACAAATTGGTCAGCTATGATGATCCCACCGGCTCTCACTATATTCTAAGTCTTCCATACACTTTTAGCTACGTCCATATGGAACGCCAAAAGGACAACAGGTGGCGCTGCCACCCTTAACAGGAGGTGCTACTACTCTAAACAGGAGGTGCTACTACTCGAAACAGGAGGTGCTACTACTTTAAACAGGTGGTGCTACTACTCCTAAGTGAAGAGGCTACTGTAAAAAGGTGGCGCTACTACTCTAAATACGCGATTCTACTATTGCTACAGGCGGCGATGCTACTGTAAATTAGTAGCGCTACTACCCTACACGGAAGGTGCTACTACTCCAAATTGGAGTCGCTACTACTCAATAACCAAGGCGTCTTTCCAAAACAATATGCACATAGGTGGTATTATGAAAGTCAATCTAGGTGCATATGCAAATCACATTCTTTTCAGACAAGACCAACCAATCGCAAGTCATCTTTGTGTTTTTCGAGGAGGACAGTTCTACTACAAGAAGCTTCAGCTTTGAATGCGTCTGGACACGTTTTACTCGGTGACTCTTTGTATTCAGGTTTAAATATGTGTATGATCCATTAATATATGTTACTAGTATATATAAATATGGGGAACATCGGGATTTAATTTCATCATGGAAGACTGTCATATTCAAATTTTTGTATTAATTCATTTATTGTATCTACAGATCTACTGTCATCCTGTTTGAATACTGAGGTTTTGATAAGCCAATGAGGCTTCTTCGCGAGTTCCTGCTTCTAGGAGGATCTAAAATATATGCATACATACATCCCTGTTGTTCTCTTGGCGTTCCATGCAAACAGGTAGTGCTTCTACCCTTTACCAACCATAATATAATCAAGGTCAAGGAGGTCATTTGGGAAATTTACTGGGGGCCACCAGTCGACAGGCCGGCTGCTGGGGTACACGGCCGTGTACCGGAGCCTACGGGGCGGCCGGTCGACAGGCTGCTGAGGTCCACGACCGTGTACCGCAGCACACTGGGGGCCACCAGTCGGCAGAGGTACACGAGGGTGTGCCGGAGCGTGCCGAGGCCCCAGTCGGCAGGCTGGCTGCTGAGGTACACGAAGGTGTGCCGGAGCACACTGGGGGCCGCCGGTCGGCAGGATGGCTGCTGAGGGTACACGAGGCTGTGCCGGAGCACACTGGGGGCCGCCGGTCGGCAGGCTGCTGAGGTCCACGACCGTGTACCGCAGCACGCTGGGGGCCGCCGGCGGCAGGCAGGCGGCTGAGGTCCACGAAGCCAACGCCCCCTCCCTGGATAAGCGTCTGCTTAATATGCTTTGCAAAACATGTTTCTGGCAATTCTAAAACTACAATGAAAATGTAGTGAAATTTTCCGACTGTCAATAGCCGACATGTTGGCGTTCCATTGCACATGCAGCAACACTTCATATAATGACCTGTTAAAGTTCGACGTCTTGCTATATAAGTGAATCCAAACGTCTTCATTGTGGACAGCCGATAGCTAACATATGTCTACACAAAGGAATTAAATGAATGATGTCAAATTGCTTCATTTGTTATAAATATTCATTTCAACATCAGATATGACACAAGAATTTTTTATTTGGCAACATAGGTAAAATGATGTTCTTCGTTTGATTGTTGCGCTTATAACGAACATTTCGACATGTATATATGTATACGACACTGATCAAGAACAGAGCCGTATACGGCTGTGATCAAGAAAACACAAGACTGCCATCTATATAAGCAGCTGAACAAGATACTATAAAATAAGAATATCAGAAATCAATTAACAAATGTTTGAGCACAAACGGATGCTAATACGGGCTTATAACACTGGCGGATCCAAGGGGGGGGCCAAGGGGGGCCATGGCCCCCCCCCCAAAGGCGAGCCAAAAAGTGTTTCCGAACATCCGCTAAATCATATGATTGGAAATTTAAAAAATCGAGAGGAATAGCAGTGGTAGACTAGTCTAAACCTTTTCGTTTTCTGGTTTAAAATTAAATGCAGAGCTCCCAACTGACCCGCAATTCGCGGGAATTAGACCCGCATTCTAACACCCAAACCCGCTGACCCGCACAAGTGTCCGAAAAAACCGCATTGTCATTGTCAAGTATACATAAAAAAAAATGCATCAATTTTTGACTTAGCAACCATCATTTCTTTAGCATTTAGCATAATAGAGTATAAAACCTCCTTTACAGTATCATTTGAACCTCAAATTAGCCTATATTTCTTTTCATTGGGGCGAGCAGCGAACATTTTCATGCCACGGGAAAGAATGAATTATCACCTACTATTCAATTTATTGATGTTACACACAAAATAATGCATATTTCTCAGAAAATTTTGGGTGACAAAAGCCTTTCTAAGTGCCACCATTTTACATGTAGGCATCACCAGGATTCCAAAAAAATCAAAAGGGGAGGGGGACACCCCCTCCCCTTATACCCTTCCCCCAGGACGGCGATTCGTGGCATGGACCAGCATTTGCCTTCCCAAGAGTTGGGAGCTATGTAAATGTATGCATGGGCGGCGATCCTGCGGGGGGGGGGGGGGGGGGGGAAAGGGGGATATATCCCTCCATGAAAATGGGTGGAGGGGATGTAATACACCATATCCCCCCCCCCCCCCCACCAAATGCCAAGGATAAGAATATTTTCATGCCTACATTTATGTATCATCGTGAATGTACGGCTCTTTTTTAGCTTCATTTCTCGCCTACCATAAACGCAGTGCGATCTTTTCAAATAAACCGTCTTTATCTTTATCACGGTATTGATATAGTACATATATGCACCCTCATAGTATTCATATAGGCCCTATAGTAGGCCTACACACGTACATGTTCCCTCGAACAGCTGAGAATCTCATGTTACCAGGGTAATGCTTTATACACGTTTCACCTGGATGCCGTAGCAATCGGTACCTAGGAATGTGACTATGTGTAATTGTGTATTGCATGTGTATAGGCCTATAATAGCCTGCATGAGGCCATTTTCTTCATCGAATAATATAAAAGAGCTCTCGAACATTCTAACGTAGCGCCTGAAACAAGATTGACAGGGGCAATTTTCCCCAAATAACACCCGAAATTAAAAAAAAAAGTATTTTGGATCCTGATTATGAGATATTTCGGACATGATATCCCTATTTTAAAGTTGGGTATATGCCGCTTGGAAACCTTGGGAAGTGCCGTTTCCGGCCATCTAGAGGGTTTGTAAATCCCCAAATTTTCTTGTACGCTTCGCGCCAACTCATGGTAGCGCTACGCTTAGATAGTCAACAATGTCATATCCCCCCCCCCCCACTCGGAAGTACGGATCGCCGCCCATGAATGTATGAGCATGAGGATTTACAGTTTAACACAATTTTGCAGTTACAGGCTGGTTGTAAGAAATCTATAACCTATGAGAAATAAAATTTCTTGAGAAAGATGATCCCAACTTTGTTTTATAAATACTTTAGAAAATTACACCTGGGAAACATTTTTTTTAGAAGTAAATTAACATCACCATTGTACACTTTTGTCGCACCAAATTGCATCTGAGGGCATTCAGTAATAGAAAATTTTCCAAAGGGGAGGGGGCACCCCCTCCCCTTAGACCCCTCCCCCATATCACTCTAATGCCACTTTGGCCCCTCCCAAACAAAGGTCCTGGATCCGCCAGTGGCTTATAAGTGTAATGAAAACACACCTTACGCGTGTATACTATACTTACCAATCAGAGAAGAGATCGACTATAGCAGACTACCATTGTTTCTTGGTTTGGATCAATGAGCGTCGTCTGAGACAGGTATGAGAAGCGTGCGGTGCTAAAATCATCATGCAAGCATAAAATAAAAAAATAATAATACAAAAAATCTATATACCACATTCTGTAAATAAGCAATCAATACATAATACAAGTTTAATTTTGATTCTGTGTGGCTGATAGCAACATCTTCAAGCTGCTTCGACAATCCACAGAAAGACAGAACTTGAATTGGAATAGGTAACTATTTCTACCAATACTGAGTAAGTTATCAAGAATTATTGCTACATTCCATATAATAAAGAGCACGATAGACTTCGTATCAGTTTAATATATAACTTTTAAACAAGCGATCTTTGTAAACGTTTACTATACAGTCGTGATTATTTCAGAGAATAAGAGATATACCTGGAATTCAGTACACGCTTATAGCTTCAAAATTTGGATTGGGAACATGTGAACATAACATATGTTACAGAGGCCCGGAATGGGGCCAGGGGATAGGAGGGAGGGGTAAGGTCACATATATCCATACATACAGATGCATGTCTACGAAAATGTCAACTCATCGATTATAATATATACATATCTTTTAAATCAAAGCAAGAACAAAGTTAGGAACATATTTCTTTAATTCTTATGTTTCAGAATCAAGATGACCAAAACGATAATAATAACGATTGTTGTTGGCCTGATATTTCGCGGTAAGTAATATGTTTTTTATTAAATGTTGTGGAGAAAGTATATTCCCAAAGACGAAACCTAGGTAAGAAACGCCAAGGATTCTCACGGTACTAATACATACCCTCAGTGCTAATCCCCTTACATTAGGATTGTTACCACGTGCAGCGATTAAGCCAGGAATTTGAAAAGGGGGGTGAGCACTTTTTGCGATTGATATGGGGGAGGGGTTTAAGGGAGGGGGTGTCCCCCCTCCCCTTCGAGATATTTTTGAACAATTGAAGGTCCTTAGATGCGATCTGGTGCAATGTTTTGCCAGTTTCATCATTATCATATGATATCATATTATCAGCAGATTTTGTTTCCTGTTTGAATTCTTTTACATGTTCTTTTACATAATATAAGAAAGACAAACATAGGCCTAGTGCTCTATTACAATTTTTCCAGTAGGACGATTCTTGTTTATTGTCCAATGTCTACATTTGACGAACTTAACTGATGGACAATATAAACTTTCTTATTTTGTAAGACAGCCAGATGTGCAGTGGCCTAAAAACAAATATCGTTATCGTAGTATATTAGCAGTGTAATAATTATTTATAGGAAGTGCGTATCACGTACGCTTGCTAGCTTAGCTTCATAACATTCTGTTCGTGCAACAACTTAGGACGAATCATAGGAAGGATGAGAACGAACGTTGTCGACGTCGTTGTGCATACGGTTAGGTAGGCAATATGTATTTTATTACGCAGTGGCCAACTGTAGGTTTGTGATATAGGCTATACGGGCTACATATAGCTAATTGCATCTGCAAACTAAGTAAGTATAGTTGAATCAGTAGGCCTGAATGTTACTATAATCGAGTTAACGGAGCTGACGAGCATTCAAGATCAAAAGAGCACTGACAAAATACCATGCTAAAAAACAATAGTTTTTTAAACATTTTTTTCGACACTGAACGTGACCATGACGGTGGTCTATAGCGCACGTATCACCATTCGCTTGAATTGGGAATAGATCGAAATATCACAAGATTCTCTGATAACATATACATCCCTAATAGCAATGGTTGATATGAATTCAAATGATGTTTGATATGTTGAGTAAGACTGTAAAAATGTAATACGTTTCACCAAGTTAAATCATTCGTGTCATTCGTTTGGAATACACAAACTCAAACATTTTGAGATTTACAACTCCAGATAGCTAATATCAACTAAATTTATTCCGTTTCGAAATATCTTGACTCTGTTATTTTTTCATAAAATATCTACAAACCGTGATCCTTGCATCAATAATCGACTATTTTTTTATATTCATTTCTGCCCCCCCCCCTTTGTTTTAGATTTTGTCTTTTTTTCTTGTTATTATCGATGACGTTGAATCCTTTCTTTAAATGTAACTAATAAATGTATCACTTCGAAGTTAACCACATGCATATACCATCCAAACGGAATATAATATGTCCCCCCCCCCACCCCGCCCCGTAGCGTCCAGGTGATATCATATTGGGCAAACTTCCAACATGCTAACATCAATTATATAATTGTGTATATTTCGCAAACGGACAGTTTTTGTTGTAGTTGAAAATAATTAGCTATAGCCACCAGCATCATGGTATATTAATAATGAGTTTTCTTTGCTTCATCAATAGAAAAGCTCTCTGATTTCAGTTTTTCGATGCTCAAAATCCCATTAAAATGCTGGTTATTATCTCGACTAGTCTAATTTCATGTAAATGAATTAAAAGTTACGAATATCGTGCCCCTCCTTAAATTGTTGGTGAATTCCCCTCACTTGAAACTCAGAATTCCTTGCTACGGGCTTGATATGCACTCTACCGCACTCCACACGTTGAATGGTATATATATGTAACTTTTTTTCAATCATGGAATCCGGGATCATATGGAAGAATACAAGCACTACGGGAAGGGCATATCCCACCCACCCCTCCCCGCCGCTGTAACCGTGCACGGTACGTTCTATCGAAGGAGGGGGGGGGGTGGGGTGAACACGTCTTCCGGTTGCTGTGCCCTAAAAAGGGATTACCACAGCCGGGAATCTTCCCCTATAATAATTCTTTTAAACTTCGTTTTCAGCTGATACATTAAAGTGTTACAATTCCTACCAAATTGGGTGTCGTGATGCAGACAATCAGTATGCTCTGACGTGCGCTGGAATGGAACACAATAATCGAGATCCAATTGAGACCGTCTGCGCAGCGGGAGAGGAGTGTGTGAAGATGACTGCTTTATACAGTTGTAAGTACGTGGGTAAATTAGAGTAAACATTGTTTTAGGCCGCTGTTCAATTGATCAGTATTGTCCCATACGGGCTCGGATCTAAGGATTATGGGTGTGTACACCATCAACCAACCACCACCCTCCCAACCCCATTTTCTTAATCACATCCAAACATTGGAAAGTAGTTATCAGCATCATTTCGTGCATTTCTATGTACTTGTAGATCTTGTCTATATATTTATTAGTTGACTATATTTATAGCCTAAACATGACACAGAATGTACAATTTGACGTTTATTTTTGTTCTCTGGCAGACTCTATATTCGTGAAAGTCATATTCAACAAACTGAGGCCATGCCCAATATATATTTTGTGTATATATTTATAAATAGTGATTCATTATCGTTTTCTTCAATACTTTCTCCAGATAAGGATATGTTTATGGTCGATCTGGGCAAGGCAGAATGCAAACAAGTAACAATTCAAGATTGCGTCGATAGAGACATGCTACCAAAAGAGTTTGAGGTCGAACTCCGCCCACTCGATGCTTTCATTGAGGCATTCGATCTTACGGAAGAAAAGTTGGAAGTTTGCACTTGCAGTGACAAAGATCTTTGCAACAGGGCCTTTAACACGACTGGCGGATTTCTAGCCATTATATTGACGAGTCTCGTTGCCTTCAATGGCTTCATACTGGGATAAGTTTTGAAGCAAACTTTGTTTCGCTCCAAAGTTTAAAGTTAATATGATGTCAATAAATCGGTATACGAAATCGATATACCAAGCATCTATTTTTTAACATGAATAAATCGTGAAAACGGAAAAGCAAAATAGCAAATTCATTATCAAAGTACTTCCGCAGGTGTGTAATACGATTACCATGGAAACCAAAAACTACTAAGTTCTTGAAGGGGATATAGGAAATGTATGTCATACATAGTTTTAAGTGTCAAGTTAAATTTATTGATCATCACAGTCTGCGATCCTTCCCCACTTATTAATATATTCATTTTACAATTTCAACCAAAAATATTCAATATGCTTTCCAAGCTGCCTGCCAAATTCGAAGTGGCGTTTACGTATATATGTATCCAATTGTAACAATCAAGCTTATGAATATGATACGTACAACTAATCAATCTTATACGACGGTACAAAGAGAAACCCCTCTTTGTTTAGTTTCTTTTTTGTGATCATATGCTCAGAATTTCACATTTCTACAAAATATAAATGAAAACATAAACAAATATGGACTTTCATTTTGCTTCAAATTCAATATTCTTCGAGTAGGTTGTATTGATTGAATCTGGTCTTTCATGCAGATGTTATTATCTGACTGTTGTTTTATTATTTTCATTTTTTTTTTATATGAATGATGACAGAATGACCTATATATACTACTGTACATTTTCTTTTTATTTGCAAATACCGTTCGTATAATTTTGGTTCATGCCAAATATATAGTGCATCCGAAGAGTTCACTTGACTCTGTCCATCTTCTCCCCCTACTCCCCAAAAACCACACTTTGATCTCATCAACTACCGCGTAATTAAAGGACAAATACTGCAAAGTGGACAGGATTGCCCCAAGAGTCATACATGATCATTACCAGAATTTTCTGTGGTGGACTACCCCCGCCAGAAACCCCTAATTGTCCCCCAAACCCGCCCTCAAACCCTCACCCCCGAAAACAAAAATCGATCTTGATTATTTCTACGAGTAACGAAGTGAACAGAAGAAAACTAAATGACATACAAGCAGAAAGTTTATGTTGTTGTTCAGCGAGCCAGAATCCCGACCCTCCCCCCCCCCAGCCCCAGCCAACGCACACACATACACACAAATTATTCAGCTTAACGATTAATCTGGTCACACTTACTGCAATAATGTTCAGCATACCATGCATCATCGTCATACATTATACCCAACAAACACAAAAACGTTTTTAAAACGTTATTCAAACGTTTCGTCTTTTGTTTTGATAACGTTATTTGTGGTGTAATAATTATGTCACGAAAACGTTTTCAGGCTATTATTTCAAAACATGTTTTCGTTAAAACATTAATATAAAATTAATATCTCATAAAAACATTATGCCGACGTTTTTATAACATCACATTTAACGTTATAAAAACATATTTTAGAGGCTCTTTTAAAAATGTTATGATAACGTTTTGTGTTTGCTGGGCAATTACCAGACCTCATCGGTGGTGTTACACACCTGCCAGTATAGTATATGTATTCATCCTTCTATTTTCTAAGACAGTTGCCTAACAATTCATACTCGCTCATGTCAAGGGATTTATGTATCCGGGGTACTGCGGTAGATTAGTACTCGAATTCTGCACTTGGAGCCGGACACTCTTTTTTCCCCAAGGCATCCCTCCATATGCTTTCAGGCCCCCAATTGACTCCGGGCCCCAGCGCTGATTACCCTTTGAAATCCTGGGTCATGTGGACAACTTCAAAATTTAAATTATGCATTTTACAAAATCCATTTCTACTACAGAAAAAAACAACAACATTGTAATAATAAATACAGTAAATAGAACTTCAAGCATATGTGGGTCGATGATGCCATTATAGACCTGAACAGGGTAATTTTCTCCCTCACACCCCCTCCAATTTTGGTGAAGATAACAATGTGCTACATTCCATAAATATGACCTGCCACCTTGTTTGGTAAAAGAGTAAAAAAAAACATCATATTTGTAATTATTTCCTTTTCTTTTGCAAAGTTGCCCTCTTGCAGTTTCGTTGACCACTTTAAAGAATTTGTAATTTTCATTTGCAACTCACTGTGCTTATCAAACTGTATATGGGGGAAGGGGAGGAAGGTGGCGAATGACTGACCAGGGCCCGCTTGTGGCAAAGGTACCCGACCCACAGAAATGTTTAATCTATGCCAAATATTTTGCAGTACGTTTCATCAGGTGACCCGATGAGCTGGTCTGTAGTTCATATAGCCTAGTGCCCTAGTCTATGGTTGGTATTATTTCCGTCAATGTCACTTACTCTTATCTAGCGTCATACTTTCATTGTGTTACATTTTGTACTTTTCATTCCACTGCCGAGTATTGCTGACGAAGGTCCCAGTGGGACCGAAAATTCCAATATATTTTCTAAAACAATATACTCCTAATTTGTCAATATGAGTCTGCATATCTTATTTCTCTGCTTTTGTCTTTTTTTTCTCTGTTTATTCAGCATATTTTCCTTTTAAACAATATAGCATATACATATTGTTATAATTATAATCACCTTTTACAATTCTTGCATAGAACATGTTTTTTTATGAAATTTCAAGAACGGAACAACTCTGGGCATTCAGAAAATGCATGTTGTAATTGAATATAACTAACTTTATCTTTCTTACACTTACTTGTTTTTGAATGAATATAACGTTCAACATCAATTGCAAACTGTTTGTAATAGGCATGGCTAAGATTTAACCCGTTTGCTCTTCTTGTTAACTAAATTTGTTGAGAAGATAAACGAGTTCCTTTTTTTTGACACTATCATATTTTACCAATGTAATTTGCATATTATGTGTTGCTAATGTCTTTTTTATATTTATGTATAATGTCGTACTTTTGAGTTTTGCAAAGTCACTATACCATTGAACACTGACAGTGTCATGTCAGCTGTTCTTCAACGGCTCAAAAATGTAACGGTACTTTTGTCCTTTCTTGCGATATTCCTATATTTGTTTCTCTCCAAACGACGTATACATTCACGATTCTATAGGCATCCAAAATGAGAAAGAAAAAAATATTTTCGTGTATGATCGTAGACGAAATCAATAGCTTTAATTAAGAATTAGCAGTTATTTAGATGTATACTGGGGGAAAGGGTCAACAGGACCTTGCCGCTCAAATGTCAACAAGCATTCTCCTGCATGCCACTCATGCCACTCTATATGTGCCCTATCACTGAGAAACTCAATCGTTAATTGTAATAAACCTCAATTTCTTCAGAAAAGTACTTTTGAATACTGAGGAGTGCGTTTTGAAATCGTTCCAGCAATTTTTAATCTGCTCAAAATTGGAACCAATATTGATGAATATTAGAAGATCAGGCGCGTAGCCAAGGGGGGGGGGGTCGAAGGGGGCAGCCGCCCCCCCCCCCTTGAGCATATTTTGTTTTAATGCTTTTATGATATCGCTAGTATTTTCAAAAGAGAAAACGCTAAGATGCAACTAACAAGGCCTGGGAAGAGCCATTTCCAGCGATCTGGGAGGCATCTTCAGCCAAAATTTTCTTGTACGCTTCGCGCCAATCATGGTGGCGCTACGCTTAGATAGTTTGAAATGCCGAATCTCCAGTTTCGCCCCTCCCTTGGCAAATTCCTGGCTACGCGCTTGTAGAAGATCCACTACCTTTTCACTGTACAACACAATCATTGCGGCCTGCATTGATTGTATATATGGCGTGTCTGTGACGTCATGCTGGTTCGACTCCTGCGTAGTTCACTACGTTGTGTCCTTGGGCATGGTATGGCGGTCTGTTATACTCAACTCGTGATCCAAGGATTGCTGGTTCGATTCCTGCCTAGTTCATTACGTTGTGTCCTCGGGCAAGATGCCCTACCTCAATTGCCTCTCTCCACCCATGGGTTAAATGGGTACCTGTGAGGTATCTTGTCATTGGGCGCAGTATATAACTGCAGCCGCCTGGAGGGATTGTCTCTGGGACAGGTTATCATTGACCAGGGGTAACATATCATCTGTAAAGCGCTTTGAGACCTATTGCTGGTATAAAGCGCTATATAAAAGTGGAATATAATTATTATTATTATTATTATTATTATTATATAAGCAATAAATGACAATAAAAGTACTGAAGACGCACATGAAGGGATTGAAAATCAGTTTGGCTATTATAGTGACAAAGTTAAGGAAGAGAACACACGTCATGATGATTGCCTTGATGATTGAGAAAAAAATGAGCGTAAAAACTTAAAGGTATTCTTAGGTAATCTTGTCTCAACGTATTCCCCGATTTAAAAATAAAAGCAATGCCACCCTCTGTTTTAGCGGCAACAGATTCATTCATTTAATGTGGCATTCTCATCCTGAGCTATAAACAGGATATGTATCTGGGCAATCCGTATCTCAGTTGTGCCTACCCTATAGGCCTACTGTGTAATCGTAGTGTGCGTTATGTGCGAGCATTTTCCGCTGGTTCACAATGGTGCTAGTTGTACACAAGTTTCTATTGGCATTGAAACACTGCATTTGTCAGAGTAAAACAAATCCTCCATGCGACGGGGGAAAACCTTTTTTCCCGATTTTCGCTGGCATGTCGTACGACAGCTACAGACCGAGGGATCTGCTGCACTTGAAATATTCGCATCGCTACTTTGTGATAATTTACTCTAATCCGTTAAAAGTAGCTTTCTGATAGATAAATAGTATAAATTTATTACTAAGGGTACACAATTTTTTAGTTTTGTTGTTGGCAATCCACATGTACTTCCTCTTTGACTATACGTTCTCTTTTTAACCCATGGAATCAGATTTTAGTACACGTGCACCCGGCATTATATAATCCAACGAGGTCAATGAATCTGGAGAAACTATCACACAGTAAATACGCGCGTACGCGCGTACCATGTATGGAGGGTCATGTGATGTGTTCCAGGGTGGTACTAATATACTACTCTCCCTATTACGCATGATAATTTCACCCAACTAGTACGTAAATGTATTTGCGTGCTTAGAGCAGCAGACGACACCCGTTACCTAGCAATAACCGTGCTTGTAGCCTAACGTGATAGCTATATTTCCGTCGAACAGCATTAGGCTCTGTTCCATGGAGAATTCCGTGGTTGCACTGAACTAAACATTTCCCCACATTTCATTCACTTATAGCGTGTTGTAATAACGTTAGGCCATATGAGACAAAGCTTGCCTCTAGAGCTGTATTAATAAGTAAGATCTATTATGTAGAAGGCCTGCCTTCATTCAAGAGAATAAGGTTGAACGTTAGCATTAGCACTATTTCGTAGGCCTGAAGTACCAGTACCTTCTTATGCCGTTAGTTCCCATGTCCGAACCGACCAATCTTTCACGAAGTCACTAACACTGTTCTCGAACTGCTACAGAGAAATATCAGTATAGTACCACCCTGGAACACATCACATGACCCTCCATACATGGTACGCGCGCACCCAATTGACATGAATCCTCCAGATTCATTTACCTCGTTGATATAATCATCGCCAGCTGATCTCGTGATTGTTAACCATAGAAATTGAAGTAGGGCTTACTTCAATTTCTATTTTGTAAACAAACCTAGTAAGGAATTACTCACCCCTGGACATTGGTAACAAAGCGCCACCACATTGATGAGTGGCTTCAGAACAGGTCGTATGACATTCGTTCTCCTTACATCAATTTCTATGTTGTAAACAAACCATGCTGTCAGGCAGTATAATTTCCATTACTGTGCAACGTTTTCTGTATTTGTATTCCTAAAATGAGCGCTGACATTGGTATCAATACTTACATGATATATTTTGCAATAATTGTGATTTCTTTTGCATGGTTTTGGAAGAGATTACGAAATCAGAGATATCACTTTGACAAACGAATAATAATATTCTCAAGGTATCCAGAGGCCGGTTTCACGAAAACACGGTTAGTGCCAGAACTGGGCACGGATGGTGCGGCCGTTGTACAGAAGTTAATGGTCAGTATAGACAAATGTTAGCGTTATTACAATTACTCCAACCATGTTTCTGTAGCATTTTATGGTGTACGTAACTTGGTGTACTTTAAACTAGCAAATTTTAACCAGCTAATTGTCAAGTGAATCATTGTATCAGCCTAATCGAGCTTCTGCAATGTGTCACCTACACTACAGTAAGCTAAATGTATTTTAAATAAACGAGAAAAGAGCTGGAAGACTGGATTGTAATGATTTGGACCCAGAAAGCACTCGGAAAGACTCTTTAGTAAAATTGAAGTGTGGCCTTTTTGAATTTATCTTTCTACGTAGAACCATGAAGTTTTGCAAAGTGTTTCCTAATAAGTACGAACCATGCTATTAGGTGGCCCACATTAGGTTCATTTGTAGTAGTTTGTACACGTTGTAAGATAAATTGCTTAAGCAACAGTAGATGACTAGCCTAGATCACTAGCCTAGCCATACGCCATTCAACTGATTGTAACACAGCACAGGCCTACCACACACTAGTTGTGTGTTGAAAAATAGTGGGTCTTTTATAATTCCATTATGATGCTCTTACAGAGTACTTAGTTGCATACCTAAAAATGGACAGCTGGTGTGAGATCTATATCAAAGGCTATAGACTTTCATATCTTCTGTCTATGACCACAGTTGTGCATGTATCCTCTGCTGACTCATCATCTGCTAAGGCTGTCACCTTGAATAGTGATGATTAACTAGCTAATTTTGTGAGTTTACTTGTTAATTCAAACTGTGTCTTGCTTGGAGACGATGTAAATACTTAATGGTACTGTATTTTAATTCTATTCTTAGACTGATCATATACTACATGAGGTCCAAGCATTTGTGGCCGTCAACCAACACACTGGGGTAGAATTACAGTATGATGGTGGATCGGAAGAGAAGGTAACATACTGGTTGGAAAGACAGAAGAATAATTTCCCACAATTCCAATGGACACCTCAAAGCTCTGGTCATCTTGGTGAAAGGATGAGGGATGCATTTAAGAAAGCATTCGAAGAGGGAGCGAAGACTGTTGTTCTAGTAAGCATGCGTATTATGATAATACTCTTTTCATCTGGTAATGGTAACCAAGCATGTGTGCCAGTGGCATGAACACGATTGCCCCACTCCACTATGTGCTCGCCACGGGTTTGTGTAATAAACTAACACTTTGTATGGCTTCTTATTCTACAAATACTGCAGTTGGACTGTGAGATGAACAGTACTGACATTGCAATTATAAAAGAGAAAGCAATGACGTTCCATTTTTAATTCTTTCCTTAAATTTGTTTGTGTGTTTGCTCATTTGTGCATGCAGGTATATTGGAGAGGATAGGTGTCGGGTGGAAGGGGGGGGGAGGGTTGGTGCAATTTGGGGTAATTCCTTTATCATTACATTTCAGTCTACAAGTATTAGATACTTTAAATTTACGTGCAACTTGTTTAGAGATTTCTACCACGTAAATCAGATGATAATGTATGGAAAACAAGAACAAGGGCTTCTGTACATTTGATGAGGATGAGTATCTAACAATGCAGGATCATAAAAAATTGGCAGTTTATCACAAATTCCAAAGCTATTTCTGAAGAAAGATTTGACATCAGATTCCTTCCATCCTTATTTTCAGATTTACAGTACCTCATTTTGTTTTCATATAATTTTTTTTTCAGATTGGGAGTGACATTCCTGGTATTAATATAGATGTTCTTTCAGAGTCTTTCAAGGTCATAGAATCTAAGTCATGTGATATGATTTTAGGAGCTGCTAATGATGGTGGATATTACCTGGTTGGGTTTCATCGGGGATGTGATAACAATTTGTGTAAGTAGCACGGTTTTAATCAATCAAAGAAAAACATTTATATCATGTCATAAAAAAGGTAAATCAACTCTGCGTGTATATTAATAACCTGATAATTTTAACTAAATAACTATATTTTTATGTTGTAGATAGGGCCAGAATTTCCCCATTATAGCTGCACAGGTGCTTAAATATTCTACAAGATGAAATCAAGTCACTAGTAGCCAAACTAAAAAGAGAAGAACCACCGGCATTTTTCTGCCAGTAGACATTAAGAACATAAAGAAATGATAACAATCTACAGCCAAAAAATCATTTCAGATTCCAGGACCTGATATATGAGCTCAGAGTATCGCTGCTTATTATTAACAAATACTGTAAATTGGGCTGCTCTCATAAGCCAGTACAGAAACTTGTAGATTCCAGATTCCAGTACCTTACATATGAACCCAGTATTGATTCATTCAGAGTCAATCACAGCAATTATTGTTCTTTACTTCCTGTGATATCTCTATACCAGAATCATTGTATTGTCCTCGAAAAGTACAGTGAAACACGTGTGAATAACTTGAGTGTGCACATAACTCATTGGCACTGATAGCGATAGAATAACACCTCACTGCCTTGAGGTCCACAAGTAGAAGGGATGAACCTCTCTTTTCCAGGTCAAAGAATTATCCTGTCCCACACAGATGTAGTCTGTCTTTAGATATGGACATACTGTTAGATATCGACATACTGTTAATGCTCTCATAAATCAATAAGATGTACAAAAGCAACATAAAGAGAAGACAACCCTACATTGGTTTCTTGTTGTGTTAGTAAAGCGTTCAACTGTGCCACCTGTTAGTGAAACATGGGTCGGGACAAGGAAAGGAAAGGAACGGGTGGTTGGGGGGGGGGGGCTGCTTTGGTGAGTGATTTGTGACTCTTCACAATAAGGTTCTTTTTATCTTCTCAATATAATAGTTCTTTTTACATCACTATTCCTCGGACTGCTACAACATGGCTGAGAAGATTTATAAGAAAAAATCATTTGAACTGTTGCAGAGCTTACTGTTGTCAAAGGCTCTTCATTTTCTCATCCCTCAGCTAGTGTTTTTGAGGGAATTGAATGGGGTACATCGAAGGTATTCAATCAGCAGCTGTTGGTAGCTCAGAGGCACAAACTTCGAGTGCATACACTGTGTCAAACACTGCAAGATATAGTAAGTTTCTCCGGTGTCATACTCCACATCATTGTTACGGAAACGACATGTAAATAATTCGTATTCCGGCAGAAAGAGTTTCCAAGGATGTTAACGCTTAAAAGAAAAGGTGGACGAGGTTTCGAATGGTATTTGAAAAATAATATTTCTATATTCTACAAATAATATGAATAATAAAGATGAATGGTACAAATAAGTGAATAACAAAGATACAGTTAACTTAAGGTGCCAAATAGAAAGAAATGACTTATCTATTAAGACTGGGTCTGAGGGTCCATGAACTCGATGGTGTAGTAGAGCTGGGCCTTTGCGGTGGATACATTTACAGTCTTAATTTTATTGCAGTATTCAAAGGCATTAAAGTCCCTCTTACAACAAGTTACTTCTTCACACAATGTCTTCTTTCCTTTTGTTTACTTTTTGTAGCTATTTGAAAGAAATGAACTTGTTGATTTTCAGATGATGCTTGTTATTTAAAGATTTTGAATCAGAATAGGTCGCTGGAAAAAGTCAATTTTGTTATTTTCTCGATAGGATGAACCTGAGGATTTACCAGAATTTGAGAGCAAGGTTGGCATCAGTCTAGAAGAACTGAAGGCTCCAGTTCTTTCAGCTATAGTACCAACATATAATGAAGAGGGCAGCATACTATCAACCCTGAGCAATCTGATCACAGTAAGTTGAAAGTATTCTGTCGCTACATATTTCTTGTAGTATTCAAAGAATACCTTCTTTCTTTTTCTTCAATCAGTAGTAAATAATTTAGGCACCAACTTTATGAAATACTTTAGCAACATGGATGTATCGTGTCTTTAAGTTCAAACAAATCTAGACACTTCCTGTCAGATATATTGGTTAAAAATACGGCAAGTCTTCTCTATAGATTCCTATGCCGTGACATCATATAATTTGCATGAAGTCACATCCACCCTGCACTCTTATGTTTCCAAGGCGCTCCACCATTTATAATACAGAATGTATCACACTGCATCGACTAGTAACACATAGATTTGTTGGACAAATATTTCTTGTTTTTTTTTTCTCAGCATGTGGCAGTAATTTTACTAGTTGTTACTATAGAAAGAGAGATTTATGACTCTACTCTAGAGCAGTAAACAATTTTCCAGGCTTTTAATCAGGGCAAGATCGGCATTCCACTCTATATGTGGACATTATGTTCTGAATGAATACATCATTTTCTATATCTAGTCATGTGGCACTAGTTTTGTACAGATATGTGTAAATATAAAGAGCAACAACATGAAGGAAATATTTTCATGACGACTAACCTAGGTACGTCCGTCACTCTTTATTTGGACATTCTATTCTATTTATGGGGATATTTCTGCACTACTGTGAAGGCAAAGATGTTGCGGTCATTAGGCACTCACTGGTCAGTAAAGAAGAGAAGGTCACGTTTTCACTGTATTCTGCACCTTTTCGTTTCCTATTTTGCATATTTTGCTGTACTCTGGAGGTTAATAATGATATGCCATAGTAAATAGCATATTTATAACAATATGCCATAGTAGATAGCATATTAATAATGATATGCCGTAGTAGATAGCATATTAATAATGATATGATGTAAGAGATAGCATGTTTATAACGATATGCCATAGTAGATAGCATATAACTAATGATATGCCGTAGTAGATAGCATATTAATGATGATATGCCGTAATAGATAGCGTGTTGAGAATTATTCAGACTCTGCCATGTTACTATTAATGCAGCATGTAAGCATCATCACTACCAGCTATAGATCATAACAATAATAATAATAAACTATGTGGTATTTTCTTTCTTGTGCAGAGTAGCAGGTTTACTTCCTACATGGAGGTGGTGGTTAGCGATGGAGGCAGCAGTGATGGTACGAGGCGGAGGGTGGAGGAGTTTGCTAGCTCCTGTACAGCTTGTAAGGTCACTCTAGTCAATTCAAAGAAAGGTGAGTGAAGCAAACATCAATTAAAAACAAAATGTGCTGTCAAGTTAAATAATATTACAAACAAGAGTTAATAGCTAATTTGGGAACTTACACATTTTCTTGCATCCCATTAAGTTGCTACATGGTCATGTTAGAGACGATGTTACCTTACTTAGCCTCCATAGAGACCATCCAGTCCCTCAACAGTATTTCATATAAATAGCTGTTACTATGGTTATTCAGTTCAGTTGATAAATATCTGATCCACTTGAAGTAGCCTTTATATCGAAACAATCTGACCTACTTCTTATCAATTAAAATACCTCAAAAGTACATGACATTCATTTTTATGATTTCTTTTTTACTTGTTTTTGAGTTTAGGTAGAGGAGTACAGCTCAATACTGGTGCTAAACATTCCACTGGGTCCAATCTCATTTTTGTTCACGCTGATACAACTCTACCGAGAGCCTTTGATAGTCATGTGATGGTCACACTCACTGAACCTGGGGTTGTTTGCGGAGCATTTGAGTTTGCTTTAGACGTCCTGGAGAAGAATCAAGAAGCGGAAGACAAAGAAGAAGAGACCGCTGGAAAGGGAAAGACAAGGTTTAGTACAATTATCTATTATTTTTGTTCAAATAATTTGGTAATGAGCTTAAGCTCTTAATTTGGAATTTTTATAGTTACAATCTGGATGGCCATTTCAGATGGGAAAATTTGGGATTTCTCTTGGATGCAAAATCCACCTTTCTTTGGGCAGCAAGGAATGCAAAAGCTGATGAAGCCTACTATCTGTGACACCAAATTTCAGAGATATCGAAAAAATAAGCATTTACAAAGTGATCAAATGAATAATCATACCTTTCTATAAAATGAAACAAGTTTGAGGTCATTCATGTGGGGCTTTCTTCCTTGTTCTTGTTTTCAGAGAAGAATTTTCAGTGCTATTTAAGTGGCAAATGAAACTTCTTACATGGTTCACTAACAGAAGAGCAAAGAATTATGGTAAATGATATTCAGGTTTAAATTAAAAGTTAATTAAACGAGTGGAACAGCATTTTGGATAGTGAAATGGAGAACAGAATGTTAACATTTTTGACAAGACGTATGATTAAATAAGATTTACTGATGTTTTTGTGGCTCACTTCCTGTATGAAAGTCACCTCCTATAATAATTCTTGATACTGTGAGCAAAAGCTAGTATGTTGTTACATAAATAAATGGGTTAATATTTTGTTATTTATTTACGATTGCCTATTTCATATTCAGGGCTTGAAATAACTGACCCTTCTGATGGCAATTTGCCATCTGTGCCCCTAAGTACTTTCATTTCCATCCTCGCAAAAACACCTGTTACCGACGGCAACAAAGTTTTAACCAAGCTGCTGTCATTATCGTTTCAATCAATAAGTTTCAAATATCAAGCTTAATATTTGTGAGCCTTCTGGTATTCCATTAAGTAAAGATAGCTTATATATATATTAGTTTTTATACAAATTAAAACATTTTAAAACAAATTGAAACATTTTATACAAATTAAAACATTTTGAAAGACGAGGCAGTTTTCATCTACATGAAACACTTAACATCTTTCCTTTCTGTTGGTTTTGAAAAAGAGCTGCCGTACGGTGACCAGGGTTTATTTATGACGAGACGGGTCTTCGACAAGGTTGGTGGATTCCCAGAGTACCGACTGATGGAAGATTATGCGATGGTAAACATATACTTTTTATTCATTTGTTCTCTTCAAAAGCAGCTGGTTATGTCTGTAATCAAATGCATTCAGCCAACAGGACACATAAAGCGTAGTATATATCATCATTGTGTTGCATTAGGCCACAGAGTTTTAATGACTTGAGAGAGTTCACATAGCACAGATCTGCAATATAATACAAGCCGGGCATTATGAGAGGGAGATCAGTTGGGGGGGGGGGAGGATCCCTAGAACCCCAGGATCAATCAGAGGGCTGAAGAAATATGATGTGTGCATTAAGAGTTAACAGTGTTTATGACAAATAAAATGAATCAATGTTATGTTTTTGGCATGAGTAAGGATTGGATCAGGCCAGGGCTTCCGATAGAAGGATAATTTCTTCATACTACCTTGCATGCACCATTAATTCATTAGTCTGAAAAAAGTGGGCCCAGTGACATGAGTGGCCCCCCCTCTCCCCACCCCCATCTTGTCTCATCTAGCTCTCAATGTAGCCGATCATAGCAGATATAGTTTATAATATACAAATAATGAATGGTTATGAGTGCAATAGTGCAAATATTTCATGAGTTGAAAGATTTGCACTACTGCACGAATGGAAACCATTCATTATTTGTTTTATACAACATATTATATTAAGATGGGTAAAATGCACTCATGCAACAGATTGTTTTGAACAGACAGGTTTCTCTTCTCTTAAACATTGAAAAGAGTGCTACCAAAAAAGTATAACCCATGGTTCTGGAATAGAGCGGATTTTGCATGCAATCAACGAGCAATTGACCAATCAAATGACCAGAATACAATTAGATGTTGTATAATAAGACCTAACCTAATTTGCATATTCAAATTTGGGCTAACTGATAGATCAGATGGAAATAGGTTTACATGCTATACAGCTGGCTGGTCCAAGTATGTCAAAATGAATGCAAATTGCTTGAATAAGAGCCATGGATTGACACACACCATCAACATTGCATAGATTCCTTCTGCCTTCGGCAAGGCATCAATAAGGAGAGTGGTTTTTGTCAAGTGAACTAAAAAATAAAGACTGTAATGCAACTTACCCTTTTCTTTTGGTCTTTTGAAGGTTAAGAATTTGCAATGCCTTGGACACATCAAAATCGTGAGTGGAGAGAAGGCTATCACCTCAGCAAGGAGATGGATAAAGCATGGTTTATTAAAGGTATCAGTGCATGCATTAACACATTTTATGCCAGGAATATTTGGTTGTGTTGTCCAGAATTTTTAGTTGTCAATATTTGCCCGAATGCATGCCACAAGAGAGGTTAAAACCATTTTCATTCACAGGATTCAAAGTTAGTTGCTGTTTTACTCCTTTCTTTCAGTTTGAGATTTTTTTGGGGGTGGGAGGGGGAGTCATCAGCTGTTGTACCCTTATTTCATAACCCAAGCATTTTCTAATAATGATAACTACAAAGGTTTTCACTTCTCTTGAATTCTGAAACTAAACATGCAAGAGGACGTTATCAAATAGTATTATGTTAAATGATATTTTACATTTCACTTTTGTTGTATTTGCTACTGTTCAAGGTAAGGAAACTACCAGATGAATGCTGGAATATTCTCAAACCACAGCACACACTGTATAAGATGAAAGCTGGAATATTCTCTAACCACAGCACACACTGTAAAAGATGAAAGCTGGAATATTCTCAATCTGTAGCACACACTGTATAAGATGAAAGCTGGAATATTCTCTAACCACAGCACACACTGTATAAGATGAAAGCTGGAATATTCTCAATCTGTAGCACACACTGTATAAGATGAATGCTGGAATATTCTCAAACCACAGCACACACTGTATAAGATGAAAGCTGGAATATTCTCTAACCACAGCACACACTGTATAAGATGAAAGCTGGAATATTCTCAATCTGTAGCACACACTGTATAAGATGAATGCTGGAATATTCTCAAACCACAGCACACACTGTATAAGATGAAAGCTGGAATATTCTCTAACCACAGCACACACTGTATAAGATGAATGCTGGAATATTCTCAATCTGTAGCACACACTGTATAAGATGAATGCTGGAATATTCTCTAACCACAGCACACACTGTATAAGATGAAAGCTGGAATATTCTCAATCTGTAGCACACACTGTATAAGATGAATGCTGGAATATTCTCAAACCACAGCACACACTGTATAAGATGAATGCTGGAATATTCTCTAACCACAGCACACACTGTATAAGATGAAAGCTGGAATATTCTCAAACCACAGCACACACTGTATAAGATGAATGCTGGAATATTCTCAAACCACAGCACACACTGTATAAGATGAAAGCTGGAATATTCTCTAACCACAGCACACACTGTATAAGATGAATGCTGGAATATTCTCAAACCACAGCACACACTGTATAAGATGAATGCTGGAATATTCTCAAACCACAGCACACACTGTATAAGATGAATGCTGGCATATTCTCTAACCACAGCACACACTGTATAAGATGAATGCTGGAATATTCTCTAACCACAGCACACACTGTATAAGATGAATGCTGGAATATTCTCAAACCACAGCACACACTGTATAAGATGAAAGCTGGAATATTCTCAAACCACAGCACACACTGTATAAGATGAATGCTGGAATATTCTCAATCTGTAGCACACACTGTATAAGATGAATGCTGGAATATTCTCTAACCACAGCACACACTGTATAAGATGAATGCTGGAATATTCTCTAACCACAGCACACACTGTATAAGATGAATGCTGGAATATTCTCAAACCACAGCACACACTGTATAAGATGAATGCTGGAATATTCTCTAACCACAGCACACACTGTATAAGATGAAAGCTGGAATATTCTCAAACCACAGCACACACTGTATAAGATGAATGCTGGAATATTCTCAAACCACAGCACACACTGTATAAGATGAATGCTGGAATATTCTCTAACCACAGCACACACTGTATAAGATGAAAGCTGGAATATTCTCAAACCACAGCACACACTGTATAAGATGAATGCTGGAATATTCTCAAACCACAGCACACACTGTATAAGATGAATGCTGGAATATTCTCTAACCACAGCACACACTGTATAAGATGAAAGCTGGAATATTCTCAAACCACAGCACACACTGTATAAGATGAATGCTGGAATATTCTCAATCTGTAGCACACACTGTATAAGATGAATGCTGGAATATTCTCTAACCACAGCACACACTGTATAAGATGAATGCTGGAATATTCTCTAACCACAGCACACACTGTATAAGATGAAAGCTGGAATATTCTCAAACCACAGCACACACTGTATAAGATGAATGCTGGAATATTCTCTAACCACAGCACACACTGTATAAGATGAATGCTGGAATATTCTCAAACCACAGCACACACTGTATAAGATGAATGCTGGAATATTCTCTAACCACAGCACACACTGTATAAGATGAAAGCTGGAATATTCTCAAACCACAGCACACACTGTATAAGATGAATGTTGGAATATTCTCAATCTGTAGCACACACTGTATAAGATGAATGCTGGAATATTCTCTAACCACAGCACACACTGTATAAGATGAATGCTGGAATATTCTCTAACCACAGCACACACTGTATAAGATGAAAGCTGGAATATTCTCAAACCACAGCACACACTGTATAAGATGAATGCTGGAATATTCTCAATCTGTAGCACACACTGTATAAGATGAATGCTGGAATATTCTCAATCTGTAGCACACACTGTATAAGATGAAAGCTGGAATATTCTCAAACCACAGCACACACTGTATAAGATGAAAGCTGGAATATTCTCAAACCACAGCACACACTGTATAAGATGAATGCTGGAATATTCTCAATCTGTAGCACACACTGTATAAGATGAATGCTGGAATATTCTCAAACCACAGCACACACTGTATAAGATGAAAGCTGGAATATTCTCAATCTGTAGCACACACTGTATAAGATGAATGCTGGAATATTCTCAATCTGTAGCACACACTGTATAAGATGAATGCTGGAATATTCTCAATCTGTAGCACACACTGTATAAGATGAATGCTGGAATATTCTCAATCTGTAGCACACACTGTATAAGATGAATGCTGGCATATTCTCAATCTGTAGCACACACTGTATAAGATGAATGCTGGAATATTCTCAATCTGTAGCACACACTGTATAAGATGAATGCTGGAATATTCTCTAACCACAGCACACACTGTATAAGATCAATGCTGGAATATTCTCAATCTGTAGCACACACTGTATAAGATGAATGCTGGAATATTCTCAATCTGTAGCACACACTGTATAAGATGAATGCTGGAATATTCTCAAACCACAGCACACACTGTATAAGATGAAAGCTGGAATATTCTCAAACCACAGCACACACTGTATAAGATGAATGCTGGAATATTCTCAATCTGTAGCACACACTGTATAAGATGAATGCTGGAATATTCTCAATCTGTAGCACACACTGTATAAGATGAATGCTGGAATATTCTCTAACCACAGCACACACTGTATAAGATGAATGCTGGAATATTCTCAATCTGTAGCACACACTGTATAAGATGAATGCTGGAATATTCTCAAACCACAGCACACACTGTATAAGATGAATGCTGGAATATTCTCAATCTGTAGCACACACTGTATAAGATGAATGCTGGAATATTCTCATTCCATTACCGGTTCTAGTTTACTCTGTCTTACAGATTACCGGCCCTATTTTACTCTATATTACAGATTACTGGTTATATTTTACTCTATCTTACATATTACTGGTTCTATTTTACTCTATCTTAAATATTACTGGTTCTATTTTACTCTATCTTACAGCTTCACAGGTTTTAGTTTACTCTTTCTTACAAAATACCAGTTCTATTTTACTCTGTCTTCCATATTTCTGGTTCTATTTTACTCTATCTTAAATATTACTGGTTCTATTTTACTCTATCTTACAGCTTCACAGGCTTTAGTTTACTCTTTCTTACAAAATACCAGTTCTATTTTACTCTGTCTTCCATATTTCTGGTTCTATTTTACTCTATCTTAAATATTACTGGTTCTATTTTACTCTATCTTACAGCTTCACGGGTTTTAGTTTACTCTTTCTTACAAAATACCAGTTCTATTTTACTCTATCTTACATATTACTGGTTCTATTTTACTCTATCTTAAATATTACTGGTTCTATTTTACTCTATCTTACAGCTTCACAGGCTTTAGTTTACTCTTTCTTACAAAATACCAGTTCTATTTTACTCTATCTTACATATTACTGGTTCTATTTTACTCTATCTTACATATTACTGGTTCTATTTTACTCTATCTTACAGCTTCACAGGCTTTAGTTTACTCTTTCTTACAAAATACCAGTTCTATTTTACTGTCTTCCATATTAAATAGTACTGGTTCTATTTTACTCTATCTTACAGCTTCACAGGCTTTAGTTTACTCTTTCTTACAAAATACCAGTTCTATTTTACTCTGTCTTCCATATTTCTGGTTCTATTTTACTATTCTTACAGATTACTGGTTTCAACAGACTGATGGTTATCCTTTACAATCTTGGAGTTTCACCAGAGACTTTATCAAAATGGTATTATGGATTTAATTGAATCATGTTGAAAAATGGGGTCCAACTTTTATGAATTAATTGGTGTCTCTCTCTCTCGCAAACAGTCCCATCAAAATCTGTGGTAGTCAGAGGGAGACTCAGCAGTTACAATAAAATGATATTTGCTTTCAATAATTTCGTTTTGATGAAAGCAATTATATCTTCTGTTTACACAGAAAATGTATGACTGTCACAATGTGACAGGGACAAGGTGGACATGATTAAATTATGGAATGATCCACATGTTTTTTTTTTTTACAAAAAAGTATTTGGAGGAAAATGGTCAAATCACTATTCACATCTATCCAGTGAGCTAATAATGTTTTTAAGTCTTTCAAAAACAGTGAAGGATAGTTGAGGAATCACATATGGTTACACTAAATTGTTGGGATATTCTGAATCTCAAAATGAAATTGTTTTGCTAGTATTAAAGAATTAAAAGGGAGTAAAGGAAGGGTTTTTTTTCAGAATATTTTTCATCTCAATAGATTGTAGATCAAGTTAAATTTGAAAATGCATTTAATATTTTGTATTTTAAACTTAGTAAGAAAAGTAACACGTAAGACAAACACCACATGGTAACTCCAGAAAAGTTGAAGTTATTCAGTTTGCTTTTAGCTCAAGTACCTTGGTAAAACTGTACTACATAAAAATTTGTCAGTATTACTACTATTCATATCAGGAAAATAACAGTCTTTCACAAACCATTTCAGTATTTCACCTGTATAGTGACTGTCACTATTGGTTCTTTAGTGCCGATAGAGGTGCATGTTCACTGGCAGAGAACGAAAATTACTGCTCTTCTCATACAGTGTGCACAAAGTTGGAAAGAAATTGGCATGAAATCACATGGTTGGTCTAGCAAGTATCGGCTAATTTAGAACACAAATTTGATTGACCTCCTTATGACATATGAAAGTTTATTGCTTCTTATACGACAAAAAGTCAAAGTTTTTTCAAATTTGTACCATATCAAATCTCATGTTTTGCATAAAATGTTTGTATCTTAAAAAAAAAAAAACTTTTGACATATTTAAACATTTCCATACATCCGATGTTTAAAGCCCATTTCTGTTTGATTTTATGGTAAATCTGTGTCACTTGAGGGGTGGGATTACAAATAATAGGTTGGTTTTGTTTTCCATACTTTCCCTTTAAAAAAAGTCATCACCTTTTTATTTTAATTGATTTTTATCAATTATCATGGCATCCTTTAATAATTGTTCAAACCTGTGAAGATTGTTGCTAGCTCTCTTTGATTCCCCCTCGTACAACAAACAATGAGGAAAAATCTCAACTTTTATTTGGAAATTTAATAGATGCCCTGTGTATAGTATGGTGAGAATTCTGGTTAAATGAAGAATCTAATTTTATAATGCTACAGTATGTACATGTGGCAAATTCGGACAAAGATGGGGATTCAAATGGCGAGCAATGCACTTGGCGGAACGAGGGGATTAATTACCTCAATAACACTGTTTTCACTTTTGAAAATATTTTCAAAATTAAATTTACAGGAATATTTTCTTTATTTTGTACCTATTGAACAGACCTTTCTGGTTTGTTGCCACAACTCAAACAATTAGAGATTACTATCTTTCTTGGTTTGTAAGTTTAGATAGAAGCAGCATGCATGTCAATTTTCTGAATTAAAGGTTCTTTCTTACATAATGTATTCAGATTAATTATAAATGATTGTATCATGGAATGGAAGTCCAAGTCATTTGTTTTAATAAGGAACGGGGGTGGGGGGGGGGGGAGGGGGTTGGTAGCTTGGAGGCAAGTATTGGTACATAACACATTGCTACCAAACTAGAAACATAAGAAAGCAGAAGTGTGTGTAAGAAATGCATACCACCAATGGTGTTCAAAGTGTCTATCCTTACCTTGTTATAATCACAATTGATTGTAACTCACTTTCAGTGGTCAAACAAACTTAAGATGAGGTGCTTAAGCCACCTCTCTGGATCCACCTGTGCAGTGGCGTAGCTAGGATTTTTTGAGTGGGGGGGCCATGGGGGGGCTGTTCTTTCTAGTGGGGGGGCCGGAGGTTACTATCTAAGCGGAGCGCCACCATGATTGGCGCGGAGCGTACAGAGAAAATTTGAGATTTTCAGCACCCCCCAGATCGCAGGAGATGGCACCTGTAAGGCAAAATAGCAACCAAAAAAGATGTGCAACTTTGGTGACAGAAATGCAAAAAAAGTTTTTTCTCTTTCATGCTGACTGGCCTTGCCAACTCAACCAGACTTTTAACTTGAGGGAAGTTGGCATCATTTGCAGGAATTTCAGAATTCCCAATATTTTATATCTCTACCAGTAGTGGAAAATCCTGTTTCGACAGTTTCGTGGCCATAAAAAAGATGTTTTGTGGAATATTCAATGACATATATTCATTTGACTCGAGGCAATATATGAATACCTGCATGGGCGGCGATCTGTTTCAAATATTAAGGGGGGGGGGACATCTGCTTGGATGCAGGCGAATTACTATCAAAGCGGAGCGCCACCATTGGTTGGCGCGCAGCGTACAAGAAAATTTCTGGTTTTGATAGCCCCCCAGATGACCGGAAATGGCACTTCTCGGGCTTGAAAATGACCAACCAGATGTACACTTTTGCCTGAGAACCAAGTTTTTCCTAATAGCTTTTTTTTTTCATTCATAACCTTTTGTTAAGATTGTCACCAGTCACACATCATGTTCGACCTCATTGCATTTGTAGGTAATTCTACGTAACGCCCCACAATACCCGTCAGCCCCACTTTTCAAGGTTTTAAGCCCATTATTTGTTCAGAATTTGAATAATAAATTCACTTCAAAACATACCCATAATGTTGCACTAAATTTCATCTATGGACAACCAATACAGAAACCCCCCCCCCCCTCAACCACTAACAGACCGGTCAAAATTGTACGAGTGTAGAGGGAAGTATACTATGATGAAGAATGTTGGTCAAGGAATTTTCGAAATTTCAGACACAGTTAAATTATTGGTGTACAAATATTAAAACCTCTTATAACGGCTACTATAAAACTTCGATATCATAGAAAAAATACCAAAAAATATGCTCGAGGGGGGGCGGTCTCCACCCCTTCACCACCCCCCTCCCTTGGCTACGCACCTGCGGTTAGAAATCTTGTAGGAAACAGGTCAAATGGAAACCCAGTGAACCCATATCGATGTGGATCCTATGTTTGATTGTACGTACTTACACTCATACACAAGATGCAAACCAAATTTCATTACGGATGCGGTCCGTCTAGCTATTCATTTCGAGAAAAAAAAGTAAAAACTACTTTCGGTCATATATAGTAACAAATTGTGACACGGTTAGACAGGCGCTTTGCGAGAAATTTGCCAAGGGAGGGGCAAAGCTTGTACCCAGACTTTCTAAGCGTAGCGCCACCATGAGTTGGCGCGAAGCGCAAAAGAAAATTTTGGCCGAAAATGCCTCCCAGATCGCTGGAAATGGCACTTCCCAGGCCTTGTAAGTTGCATCTAAGCATTTTCTATTTTGAAATTACTAGCGATATCATAAAAAAATACAAAACATATGCTTAAAAAAAAACTATGTCACCAAATATTGGGGGGATATAAGATACTATATCCCCCACCTGAAATATTGGGGGGACATGTCCCCCCGTCCCCCCCCCCCCCCATGATCGCCACCCATGAATACCTGATACCTCGGCTCAGAACAAACGGAGCCAATCTTTTGATAGATTGTTGCGCTAGGTGGAAGCACTGAACATATTTTCAGCAGATATCGCTATCACGCAGCACAACAAGGTTCGTGGTGTATGGTCGCAATCGTCGCATCGACCATTGCCATGCTATGCTGTGTGACCATTCTCATGATTACTACAGATATTGTATTATTCTTATTCTGCCAGATGCAGACGAGAAAATTGTGTGACTCTATTTCCCAAATTATTGAACAAAAAATATTAGCGAATCGCACTGATGAGTGTTTTTTTTTTTTACCCCATTCCCAGTGGGGGGGCCAGCCGAGGCCCCCCGTAGCTACGCCACTGCACCTGTGCTGTATTCCTTCAAAAGTTCACTGTATCAGATTTGATTTCTGCAACTTGACCTTAACCAATACCTACCATAGTAAAACAGCTTGAGAATTATTTAAAAATATTATATCTTCTAGAAATTTACAAATACCTACAACATTTACAAGGTACCTTATATATTTTGATGATACTATATTTGCCCCTTATAGACGTAATATTATTAAATGGCAATGCCCTTTTATTTTCGAATCAGCTGATTTTGTACAACATTCCATTATGGAAAGTCTTTCCAAAGATTAATTTCTGAGACAGTACTTACCACAGAATTACTATATTTTTCATTGTAAGTAAAGTCTTATGCTTCTACATTCAATGTTTAATTTATAATCTTCATTTGTTATCATTTATATATATATATATATGTATATTCTTTCAGTGTAAAGGGCAGCTGTATCTTAAGCATGTGAAAGTTTATCTAATTTACATTGGTTTGAATTTGCATGCAGGGAATTCTTTGGCATTAAAAATGAATTATCTTGCGACTAGTTTATCTGCAGTGTGTAAAAAACCACATTCTGATAGTGACATTATTTAGCCATAGATATAAATTGTCATTGGTCAAATCGGTTTTTTAATTATGAATGTATCTGGCAACAGGAGAGGGACATGATCTCCCAGCAGATGTGTTGTTTGGTATGTGTCTGTCTTCACGGTACTTGCAATAATTTCAAAGATTTGTCTAACAGAAAAAATTTCATATATCATTAAATTATAACTCTCTATTGATGTACGTATTTTGTATAAGGACAAAATAATGTCCTACCAGCAAATATACTTAACTGGGCAGATGATTGGATGACACAAGCCCAATTACATTTTACATTTGCATAATAAATATTGAAAGTCCAACCATATCTTTTTTTTTTTTTGGGGGGGGGGGAGACTATTAGAACATGTGACCAATGACGAGACAAAAACATCCAGCACATTTTTAATTAGTCCTCTCTTTTCTCATCATTTTATTAGGCAATCATATATACAATATATATTACAATACATTTCAGGTCAATCATGTCATATCTTTGCCATAAAAGCAAAGCAAATATTAAATGAAAAAGGCCTTATAATATACACAAATTGTTTGACATTGTCAAGTATTTACATGCTTCCTACTTATGAAATTCGTTTATTACCACAATATTTACAATAAAATTAGGAATGTTCACAACAGATGCTGTTCTTTGCACCAGATTCTATCAAAGTTGACAAGATTAAATTTAAAAATTTACACCATAAGGGGAGCAGTGGGAAGGGGGGAGGTAATCTGGGAGGTGCTTTTCCATATGTATTTCCTTTGCAAGAGAATCCATAAGGTTTCATTGCACAAATGGCACACGTGTCGATCCTGTGTAGAAAACAAAGGAAAAGTATTCGATAATGAAACAAATTTTGACTTTGTGTCAGCAACAAACACCACAGGGTGAATTATCCTCAAAATCTTGTTTCAATTATTGCTGCCTTCATTTAGAAAATGGCACTTTCTTGGTAAGCCTCTTCATGAGTAGGGAACACTTGTGGAAGATGCTACTCACTGGCAAAAGTCCTTATAGTCCTTGCCTTATTAGTTTTATACATGGGACCACCTAAATTGACTGTTACGGTGGAAAATGTGTCCTAAAGACGAACCAGGACATCAGAAAATGAGCTTCAGATAACTTGACCATTACAAAGGTACTACCCTTCTGAAAGTTGATGACAGATATTGATGACAGGCATTAGTGGAAGTGGAAAACCCAGTTTCAGCCACTTATAGAGGAGCAAAGATCTAAGCCTGTGATACTTATTGACATAGAAAAGCCGTTCATCAAAGAAATGGAGCTCATAGTTTAAACAATGACCAGAGGATTATTTTGGAGGAAGGTGTTAGGTCTGTCAATATCATTTCTCCTAATTTTAATTTTGGCACTTAAGCCTTAATGTTGCCTGTCTCAGGCTTTTTAGCTATTATGTGTGATGAACATTTTTCTCCCTGAAATATAGAACTAGGAGTTACAGGAGGTTTCATAAATGGTGACTAATATGGCTAACTTTTCATTTTGAGCACTGACCACCTGAAATGACCTTAACCTCAGCAGAAACCAAAGGATTTTGTATTCAGTAAGTTGGATCCATGGAAATCGAAGCTTTCCATTTTGAGTTTGAGAGCTTACAAGGTTTCAGACTTTGACCACACATGACCTAACACTGCAGAAAACATCATCATGTTTCTTCTACTTAGTATGTTGCTTGTATATGCTACATATGAAGTTCATCCACCATACAGTTTTTGAGTTATCGTTTACAAGGTTTTCATGACCTTTGACCTCCACAGAAAACAATGAGATTCTTTCACTCAATATGGTGCATCCGAAAACCCAAATATGAATTTCATCCACTTTTATGGTGCTGAAAAGTACTTGCCCCAGCACCTATCCACCCTCCCCCCCCCCACCCCTTAAAACAGAACTTTAGCTTCATCCTTGCTTTCCATTGTGCAAGGTACCCACCTCAACATTCATTGTACAAAAATGTTCATTTTGTTGCTTCCATGTTATATTCAGGTCACCATAAGGGTCACAAATGTAAAGGCCCTCTCCTTCCAGTTCTACATATGGAGTGTCACCAGCTTCTTCCTGATATTGATTAAGCTGAAAGAGAACAAAAGGTACTGATAATTACCAGGGCAACAACCAGCTGTGTATGTAAAGAGGGAGAAAATCTTGTTGACCTCAAGTGACATTCATCTCCAACAGCAACATTAGGGATCTTCTTCATACTGTACAGATGAATCTGTTTATGGTATTAGGGTACTGTCTCCAACAAAGCCTTTGGTTTCTTTTAATTCCCAAGAGGAATTTGCATATCTAACTTATGAGGCAACCCACTGCTGGACTCATTGAAATAATGCTGTTTGCAAGGTTGTAACATATTTGACCATGATCACTGTGTGGTGACATTTGCCGAGTCAATCCTGAAATACAGGATGACAAGATATGACGTCTATACTGCACCTAACCTTGATGACATCACTGTGATCTAATAAAACACTGTAGAATAACAAAGCTTACCATACAAATTGCCACAACAAATAACTGCCAAAAACTAAATAAATATATTTAAAAAAACATGTAAATGCTTTCTCTCTTCACGGTCGCATATCCTATCATTTTGTAAATTTCGACTACCACGTGATGTGTTTATCACAAGGATCTTCCCAGCCTGAAACCTGTGGTGCAGATAACGCTATACAAGATCATCCAGACTTATATATACGTATATATATATATATAAATATATATCATTCTCATTCTTAGAGTATTTTTTTACTCTGCAGTACTAGATGAGGTAAATGACATTTTTGGAGAGGCAATTTATTTTATGCCAAATTTGGAACGTGTGTGTGCTTTGGTTGCTCTGAAAGGCCCCAGTCGAATCGACAAGTAAGCACGTTTTGCAATTTTGTGTAAAGGGTGATAATCCTGTACTTTCTGGTCAGCCACTTTTCAAGATGAACACTGTCTCCAAGCTGAATTTAGAACAGAGTACACTGTAAAAGCATTTGTCATACTGAGCATGACGTTGTGATGGTCAGTGATGAACAGATTAATATTGTGCTTCTTCTCCACAGTAGAGCTTCACATAATTAACAGTGTTTTTCATGTTCATTTAGTTGGATCACTATTCGTGTGCATGGTCACTTAACGGAAACTGGTCACTTGCAGTGAGTGACTGTTGCTCTATTGTTTTCAGGTTTTAAATCACACTACTGTATGTGCTAGAAGGTACTAACCTGGTGTTCAGCTTCCTTCAGGGCTTTCTCCAATTTAATGCACTTCTTCTTCCAATGTTGAGTTTGTTGTCTGTAAAATTTAAAAAAAAAATGTTTTCTTCTTAGTTATCTGGAATTTATGCAGATAACACCGAAATGGATATTTACAAAGAACAGAGTAAGGGAAGGCACCCAGGGATTGAACTACTCAACTGTAACAACGTTAGTTTAACCTCCGTATCTGGTTACAATTGCAATTCCAGGACCCAGATACGCTCTGACCATCCAAAATTGCAGGGATCTAGAACAGAAAGTGGTTAGAAGGGGAACACACACACACGCAATGTAAAACAAAACAGGAAAAATATTTCACCAGGAGAATTATGGTTATATATGCATGAAGGGATCTGGAAAAGTGGAGAATATAAAATCTACCTCCATTTACCCTCTTCTTCCAATAATGTCAAAATCATGGTATTTTCCTCAGTGAATTGTCAGATAACTGTGTAGGCCAGTGAGATGAAGGTGCATCATCCGGCTGTATAAACAGCGAAAAGGTCAGCCAAACATTCAGACACAACAAGAGTTACCATTTCATTACCGATATTAAATTTTGGAATATGTCTAGCCTTGCATTATTACCAAATTGATCTAGGCTTTATATATAAGACTCCATCATACACCCCCCCCCCCCCAACCTCCGCCCAAAAACAAAATATTGGGAGTTCCAACACCCACAATCCTACAAGTTGTGACTCCATCTTTATTCAAACAATGACAGTACACAAAATACTGAACACTGCGGTTGGCAGCAAACATAGCTCTACATAATTGTGCAGTTTTACAATCATGGTTGGATGAAGAGATAGTTTATACTCACTTTTCAGTCTCTTGGTCCTGCTTAAGCTGATTGTATTGTTGCAGCAATTGCTTAGTGTAAGCATCTTGTTCATTTAATTCTTCTTGATGAAAGTCCAACAGGCGCTGGCATCTAGAAATTCAGTATTGATGGAAGACGAAGGTGAAATTAAACAAGCTCATCAAATGGAATAGTCGTTTCAAGAGAAAAGTACGGGATCCAAAAAGTATATTGTCTGACAGGACTGTTTACACAATTCGTAATTGACATTATTGGTTGTCAACTCAAACATATATCGGTCCAATTTCCATAAACAGGTTCAGATTGAGTACTTAAAATGTTCAAATGTTCTTTCTTACACATTTATGTTACTACACTTTGTCAGTGACATAGATACTTACTCCTCTTGCAACTCCAATATTTTTCTTTGACCCTGGAATGCCAAGTCTGGTTTACTTGAGGCCATGCGTTCCCCACCCAGCAGTGGTGGTGGTACCTCCTCCTTGTTGTTTGCCTTCAACTTTGTATTATTGAGGAGAGAATTAAAAATAACAAGATCGAAATTACTTTTTAAATTGACAAAGTAGGGCTGCACTCAACACTTAACTGTACATGCAGTCAGTTGCTAGTGTGGAAAGAAAACAACCTTGGACATCAGTAAGTATTGTAGCTTAATTTAACTTTTGCAAAGAAACCATATAGCATTCAATGTAGGCACAAACCAAGTGACTGTGAAGGGAGGCGGAGGGGAGTCGAAGGAAGGGTCAGCCTGCTGGTTAAGACCAGAGTCGGCAGTATAAGATTTCACCAATTTATGCAATACAGAAAACAGCCTCAGACAGTACCAAAATTAACTCTTTGCCATGGTAAAACACCGTCTCTCAAACTAACAGAGACCTTGCTTCTAGAAATTTTCACAGGCCAGTATAACCCATACCAAGCCAAGAGCGTGCATTTGCATAAATGTAGGGCTAACAAGTGCATGAATATTCCTAATCTTTAACATCCAAACCCTGTATTACTGCATAGAAGTTACTCTAGCACCAATATAGTTAATTATAACATTTCTACATAAGAAAAGTAGGAATCAATTGTACAACAGATCCAAAGGATGAAATTTAAGCAGCACTACTTTATTTGAATGACGTACCTACATCATCAAGATAGGGCTGGGCGGTGATGTTGTAGACAAAAGGGCTCTCCTGACAATATACTGCCCATGTGAACCAAGCTTTGAATAATTCATGAGTCATCAACTCACTACAACTGATAGTCTTGTACATGGAATAATTTATTCAGTATCACATCATCCCACAACATGCTTTGCAAACTGAGCAAATTACTACACAAATACAAATACATATAGTAGTTTTCTGGATACTGATGCACACCAAACCACACCCCCTCCCCCCCCCCCCTTCCCACCCATGTACAGAAACTCATTTATGTTTCTGTGTAACAAGTTCAAAGACCCATACTCAAAGTCATTTCTGATCCAAACCCGGACTTCCCGCTTTATGTGTGGACACCGGTAAGAAAGGTCGCAATTCCACTGTAGGCTTTTGTGACCTGTCGCCTTACTCTAGAGGCCAGCCATGATGCTACCCATACTCGAAATCATTTCTGATTCCTAAAGCCGGATCACTAAAGAGATACTTTGAACAGATTCTGTCACATGAAATGGAAATAACAAGCAAGGCAAATGAATACATAAATAATTGAAATTGTAGTGAGTTGGAAAAATCCAGAACAGTTAAAAAACTTCCACCCTACTACACTGGGATTCAAAACAGGGCCTCCCGCTTTATATGCGGACACCCTAACCAATTAGGCTATGGGCGCTGATTGAATATCCAGCTGAGAGTTTCCAAACCGGTAAGTAAGGTCGCAATTCTACTGTAGGCATTTGTCACCTGTATCGAACAATGCTTTTCATAAAGAGAAATAACAAGACAACTTCGTAAGAGCAGAGCCCACAAAAAAACTCACAATTTCTTTCTTCAGACTGTCATTCTCCTCTTTAAGAACTTTCATCCTCTCAGCAGTCTGTTGATGCTTCTGTATCACCTGTCTATGATATTCAGCTGCATTTGCCTCAATTTGTTTCATATCCTTACACTTGCTCTGAGTTACAAGGATCAGCTTATTCAGTTCATCTTCAACCAAAGAAAAGCAAGACTTAAATTATGTAAAAGTAAACACCACAAGACAACTCTAACAGCTATATTTTCTTTAATTTAACCCTAACATGAGCAGGTTCTTTCCAATGGATCCTGTGAAAACTACACTCAAGTGTAATCAACCATCTCATTTTAAAACACTGACACAAGCATTTAATTTACATCAAAGAGCAATGTAAGGTTAACACCTGGCTTGGGCATAGAGGAGCTGGGCAGGCCCAATCAGTACCACTATCATGTGTACAAACAATTCACAAGTTGTAGGAGATGAGTACTCTGTCCCTCCTTAAGTTGCAGGTGCCCCTCCTTAAGTTGCAGGTACCCCTCCTTAAGTTGCAGATACCCCTCCTTAAGTTGCCGGTGCCCCTCCTTCAGTTAATGGTGCCCTTTCAACTGAAACTCTATATTTATCCATCACCTTACTGTGTACTTCAAGTACATTTCTTCCCATACATATCACTGCAATGGGCAATTGCCAATTACCTGAGGTTTGTAGGCAGCTATACACCAGGATTACAAGTTGACCCTGAAGGAGCTAATTTGAACTAGAGTAAAGAAGTGCATGTTTCTGTAAAGAATCTACAGTTATAACCTGTACACACCACTAAGTACAGACAACTACTGTACCAAATCCCACTTTCAGACTAAACTTACTCTTGTGGTATCACAATATATGTCTACATATTATTGAAGCTTTGACCTCATACATTGTCATCCAGTAGTAAATCTATCTTCATTTGTACAGTACTATTTCGTGTTCAGATCCACAAGCTTATAAAAGAGGGGAAGTGGTCCTGGGGTTGCGGAAGCGGACTCCCAGGTAGGGGTGTTGGGGTCCTCCCATGAGGGCCCTCCCTCAAACTGGTCCTCTCCTCGGGAACCACACCTGAAATTTAAACAACAATTTAAATCACAATTAATTGTTTCTTAAGTGACCAAATGTGGGGGAAGTGGAAATTTTCTTTTCCCCAGTTTCTTACCTCTCAAGCAATTGTTTTCATTGTAGTAAGTTATAACAATTTGGACTACATCGTTGCACAGGCTTAACAGACTTGGTCCTTCACCTTCAAGTAGCACTGAGGATGGGAGCTGTGCCTCATCTATAACTTCATCTGGCCTGCCAGCATCACATGATGGTGGAGGCAGAAACCCACTATTTCGGCCTTTTGAAGACATACTGTAGTACTTCACAATTTCATTCACAGCACCTCATCTGCGAGTTAAGGAAAAAAGATATTGTTATTTTGTTAACAAGTTGACTTAAGAAGTAATGTGCAATAATTAGTTATTTGTCCCTTTTTATAACATTATAAGTCTAGATTTGCCAATATTTGCCACTTAGCTTAGACATTAGAGTGCATGTGAAGTGAGAGTTGAATACAGAGGAAATACTATGGTTGCTACAAAAGGACAAAGAATCAAGGATCATTTTAAGTGGTAATGAGGGCAAATATAGTGATGGGGAAGACTTAATTTATAATGTGGAAGGGTATTAAAGTTTCTCAACGTTTATCAGCCACTGATATGTACAGTAGGCCTATTCAATGGTGGAGGTTGTAGTATATCCCAAGAGCTACGAAAGTAAGGAAACCAACAGAGGCTCTTTCGATAAACCTGATGATCGTTGGTTCATACATTTAGTTTAGCCGCAGCTTATATCTTGAAGTATTCTCTTTTCAAAGAGTCTGCAGAGAACTCATTGTTGCACTATGTCTGCATGGGGGATTAACACTTATGATGGTCCCATCTAAATGGCCAAGAGTGTTTACATCTGATAACATTCTCAAACACTAATGGAGGTGAATTAAAGACACGCCATTCATTACCATTGCAGTGCAGACTAGGCTATAGTGAAGTTGTATCAAAACTATTAAAAGAACACAAACAAAATCCATTTCCCAATGGCACTTGACAGGTGCTCCCAATGTTACATTACATACAGTATATGCCCTACAGTGCTTATAATTTAAGAAAACACACCCAACATTGCCAAGATGTACTATAGATTTCAGTTACTGTGCAAGCAACTTGTCTTTTCTTTGATAAATTCTGTGGGTCTGTGCCCGTTTCCCATTTCACAAACAGAATACAAACTAAATCCACAGAATTAGCCTCTTCAAATAGGAGCACTTTATAGCAGCAAATTCAAACAGTTCAAGAGAACCGACTTACCAGAGGTATTTTGAAGTGGGAGCCTCCAAATTGTGCAGGGGGCAGACACTGTAGTGTAAACATTATATGTATGATGTAGGCCTACGACATATTCAGGTGTATTATAATTATTATATTATTGATAATTATTAATGCTATGTATCATACTTATTACAGTACATTAGAATTAATATGTGAGATGTATGACAATATTTGTGACAGTGGGAAGGATAAATGCCATATTTACATAGTATTTATTAATATTAGTATTAGCAGAAATTTTATCAATATTTTGTGGCATACATGTGGGTGTGGCTCTGGCAGTATTTGCCTACTATACTGTGTCAGGCTATAGGCTAGGTCAAATATTGTGATTAGCTCAGTACGCTTCACACGTAGCATGGTGACTTCGAAGTTAAGACTTAAAACACCCCAAAACTAAATCTTCTGGTATAAATCAGGCATAGCTGTCGAATACCCCGCGTTATTGAAACTCACCTGAAAATATACTTCATATGGTGGGAGAATTTTGTTATAGTACGATACACGGCCAAATATGAAGTGCCATATGTGACAATATTATATATAGTCAGTATTGCGAAGTTCGCCATACTGCGAAGTTCGGGCACCCTAAGAAATACACGATTTTCACCATGAAAACCTACAGGAAGAGCCAAATTTCACCAAAAAGTACGAAGCTACAGTTATTTTCTCTCCAAAATGACCCGTGTGCAAGAAATTACTTACATATTTGTCAATAAAATGACGAAGATCTATGAAGTCTGTTATAATTACTGAAAGAGCAACAGCGCCACCAATTTTTACCAGCGCCACACTGTAGGTTGCGTGGCCGAAATTCGCAATACTCTAGCAAGAAGTACCAGTTCCACAATCACGAAGAATCTTCTTGGAAAACAACGTGAAAACAGTTTGCAGGAAAGAAAGTTTGGCCGTGTATCGTACTATAACAAAATTCTCCCACCATATGAAGTATATTTTCAAATGATTTATACCAGAAGATTTAGTTTTGGGGTGTTTTAAGTCTTAAGTGGGCGAACTTCGAAGTCACCATCCTACCATATATATTGATTATAACGAGGAATATATGTTGGTTATGCAGTAATATATATGACTTATGTTTGTTCTTCATATATATACGTTATGCATAACCTATATATATCGCATATCATATATATATCGCATAACATATATATATTGTTCGTTATAACCTTTATATATTAGATACTATTTTGTCATGTTCGGCGCGGTAATATATATATAGATTATAAAAGTGTGAGTGGCACGCGAGTGGGAGGAGCCGTTATGCAAATCGCGTTCGCGAGTACCATGCATGTGTACGATCGGTATTGTTGATAAACTTTTTCGACGGAGCGCGGGCAAAAGGACTTGTATCGTACTATACTAGTGCTTCAGTATATACCTACACTGTACTGCAATAGAAGAATAGGGCATAAGCTACGTTATATCAGTCCGCAATATACTATCGAACCTTTCAACATGTCGAATAACTTTACGGAAAGCGAGTTTTCTTCCCTAGTAAATAGGCTTGCTGAGCCTGTCGCAAGCACTGATCTGTACACTAACTGGATTGGCGGCTCGCCGCTTCTGAACGCTAGTTGGTCTATTCCCTGTGAAGCGGCCATCTTGAATCACCCAAAAAGACGCCAAACATCTCTTGTTCTGTTACTAGCTAGGTACGGAGTCGGCAGTCAGCACTTCGCATTTTCAATAAAGAAATAACTTAACCTCACTCGTTAAATATCTGATGTTTTGAAAAATGCCTGTTCAGCTTATGGATGCACAAACCGGGATGTTCGTGGAAAACGAAAAAAGGGTTAACATTTCACAGGTAGGCTATGCCGATTACTTGGGATGAATTCTAGTTAGTCTTTTGTACTACGTTGTATGCACTGGCGAGAATATGGACGTGTTTCGCGAAAGAAATAAGTTACATGATAAGTAACGTTAGCTTTTCGTCATATTTAGGTCTACTTGCATCAAAGTACAGTTTTCAGTACACTGCGTGACGTACTGAATACATGAGGAATTATGTGTAGCTTAATAATTGAAAGGGTATACATAGGCTTACCACCTAACTCAGTTTTGAGAACTGAGAGAGTTGTTGCCTAACTCAAGGCACAAGGCTAAGCTTGACTTATTTGGAAATTTGAAGCCTCACCTTTTATGAATGAGAATTACCAAGGACAGGTTACAATTCAATTGATCTGCTGCCTACAGGTGAAATTATTTCGTTTCTACAGATCAATTTTATATTTATATTATAAATTTCGATGTTTTGTTTATGTAATTTGCAGATTACTCCAACTCGTAAGCCACCATCTGCAAGACGATCCAGCCCAATCCCATGTACAAAACATGAATTACCAAATGCGGAGTGCAGTGAACCTGGAGTACCCCCGGAGATCATACATATGCTATAAAGGAGTCTCCAAAAAGCTAAAGCGCAAAATACCCGACATCATATATATTTTCATGCATATTGTGTTTAAACTATTTATCTTTTCATTCTTTTTATGTCAAGAGACATGTTCAAGGGCATAAGAGACCATAGAGAAAGTTTCATGAGAGCTATATTAGCAGAAAGACATGACAGTAATCACACATGGGAAAGGGGGGGGGGAGGGACTGATGTGGCTGAACATTCCAAGTTTAAAAATGATAGAACTTATGGCAAAGATTTTGTCAGTACTTTTAAGGCTCTTTTGCCATCATAATTATCACATTTCTGCCGTCCAATCATACAGTTAATGAAGAAGAAGTATAAGTTTCATTATGTTTTTAAACAATGGAAACATTTCTCTGACCTCTAGTGGCAAAACATCTTGTGAGTTCATATTGTTTGGTGTTGAAGTTCTTGCCGAAATTTGTTTTTGTATAAGTTAAATGATAATTTTCAAGCACTAGAAGCATTTCATGGACTTGCAGGTGCCACCCTATGTATTGTTTACTTTTTTATACCTTTATAGTCTTTTTGGAAAGTTTCATGACATTTTAACCACCAGAAGCATTGCACTGACTTCCTCTGCCCATACTGTTATGTTTTCAGATTATGAAATGTGAAGTTCTTGCCATTATACTTTCTTAAACAATATTTTTATAATAGTCTTTTATATGTGAAGTTCTTGCTGATTTACTTTTATTTTTTTTTATAAATTTTAACCACCAGAAACATTGCATTGACTTCCAGGGTCCCGAGTGTAATGATTTTAAATTTTCTGGAAATGAAGTTCTTGTTGCACTTTTAAGTGCTAACAAGTCACTACAATCAATACTATTACAACTGTGTCACTTAAAATGAATAAATTTAAAGAAAAGGATATTTGCTTCCATAATGTGCTTTCATAGTTTACCTTGTCGGTACTCTATTTGTAATCATTTAAGGGTAAAGCTGAAACTGCAAGCACCCAACCAGTAAAACCAATAGCATTATAGCATAAACATGAAATACCACAGTTTATGACTCACGAGATTGCTCTTAGACTACAACTGTTTGAAAACTCCCCCCCCCCCCCGGCCACACCAACCCCTCAATGTTGCTTTCGACCAAGAATATATTCGGAAAGGCTTTTGAGTTGTCCATATTGATCTGCTTTTGCAACCCTCATTTTACTTGATCAATTAACCGCAATAAAAAATCAATCTAATATTGAGTACGTGGGCACGTCTTCCGACCACCTCCCCCCCCCCCCCACCACCTCAGTGACACACACCTAATATCAGCGCCCCTTCTCTTGTCTTGGATACTTTCTGTCTACAAGAAAACAGTCATTAAATCAACGTTCAAATATCGCTAGCATACAAAATCAGTGAACGGGTGAACAAACATGGCGGACAGTAACTTCCGGTGACTTCACAGAGTAGGCTTGTTGCTCCAATCCAGTTAGTGTACAGATCAGTGTAGCTAACGCGTCTAAATAACTATTTTGTTGAAGTTCCATCACTTGTTGAACACATTTGACATGTACCTAGGCTTTAGGCGGCTAGACATACGCAGCCTAGCCTTCACGTACGTAGACTGCTCTATAATCAATGTAGCTATATTCTACACTACACTTTGTTCATTCGCCGTAAACGTACATGTCTGTTGCGCGAATGTTCAAATAATCAAGGAAATTAAGCTCCTCCCACTCGCGCGTGTCACTCACACTTTTATAATCTATATATATTACCGCGCCGAACATGACAAAATAGTATATAATATATAAAGGTTATAACGAACAATATATATATGTTATGCGATATATATATGATATGCGATATATATAGGTTATGCATAACGTATATATATGAAGAACAAACATAAGTCATATATATTACTGCATAACCAACATATATTCCTCGTTATAATCAATATATATGGTGTATAATATTGTCACATATGGCACTTCATAGAACTGGTATTTCTTTGCTAGAGTATTGTTAAGGCCGTGGCTATTCTTACGACTAGTCGTAACAATTATTTATAAACTATTCTTACAACAAAGGCGAATTCAAGCGCAGTAAAGTAAATAAAGCAACTGCGCATGTAGTAGGGGTAACCCTAACTTTAATATAACCCTAAACCCCAATCCTAACCCTAACCGGAAATTATTGTTACTCCTGGTCGTAAAAAATAGTTCTCCTGTCATAAAAATAGCAACTGCGCATGCGTAGTCGGAAATTATTCTTACGAACAGTTGTAAGAATAGCCACTTTGTATTGTTAAGTTCGGACACGCAACCCACAGTGTGGCGCTGGTGATAAAATTGGTGGCGCAGTTGCTCTTTTAGTAATTATAACAGACTTCATAGATCTTCGTCATTTTATTGACAAATATGGTAAGTAATTTCTGTATGGGCCATTTTTGAGAGAAAATAACTGTAGCTTCGTACTTTTTATACTACAATGCGAATCGTCAGAGAGAGAATTGTGAGTACTTTTTAAGAAAATCACGTAAGGAAGACAGTTGCGAATAGCAGACTTGATCCACACACTGGCGGATCCAGGGCCTTTGTTTGGGAGGGGCCAAAGTGGCATTAGAATGATATGGGGGAGGGGTCTAAGGGGAGGGGGTGGAAAATTTTCTATTGCTGAATGCCCTCAGATGCAATTTGGTGCGACAAAAGTTTACAATGGTGAGGTTAATTTTACTTCTAAAAAAATGTTTCCCAGGTGTAATTTTCTAAAATATTTATAAAATAAAGTTGGGATCATCTTTCTCAAGAAATTTTATTTCTCATAGGTTATAAATTTCTTACAACCAGCCTGTAACTGCAAAATGGTGTTAAACTGTAAATCCTCATGCTCATACATTTACATAGCTCCCAACTCTTGAGAAGGCAAATGCTGTTCCATGCCACGAATCGCTGTCCTGAGGGAGGGGTATAAGGGGAGGGGTGTCCCCCTCCCCCTTTTGAATTTTTTTGGAATCCTGGTGATGCCTACATGTAAAATGGTGGCACTTAGAAAGGCTTTTGTCACCCAAAATTTTCTGAGAAATATGCATTTTTGTGTGTGTAACATCAATAAATTGAATAGTAGGTGATAATTCATCCTTTCCAGTGGCATGAAAATGTTCGCTGCTCACCCCAATGAAAAGAAATATAGGCTAATTTGAGGTTCAAATGATGCTGTAAAGGAGGTTTTATACTCTATTATGCTAAATGCTAAAGAAATGATGGTTGCTAAGTCAAAATTTGATGCAATTTTTTTTTTATGTATACTTGACAATTACAATGCGGTTTTTTCGGACGCTTGTGCGGGTCAGCGGGTTTGGGTGTTAGAATGCGGGTCTAATTCCCGCGAATTGTGGATCCGAGTTGGGAGCTCTGCATTTAATTTTAAACCAGAAAACGAAAAGGTTAAGACTAGTCAACCACTGCTATTCCTCTCGATTTTTAAATTTCCAATCATATGATTTAGCGGATGTTCGGAAACACTTTTTGGCTCACCTTTGGGGGGGGGGGCATGGCCCCCCTTGCCCCCCTTGGATCCGCCAATGGATCCACATCTAGCAGCGAACTGTGTTCAATCCACCAAGTCCAACGAATTCGTAAACCAGGCTACGTATTATCATTATTATTAATATTAGAATTTGCAATCCATGTTGCAATATCCGTACGTCACCAGGGGCAAAGGTAACACTAAGTATGAGAAGTATCCACATGGCTGCAGATGGGTGTTCGAAAAATATCGCTATTACTCCATCGCACTGCCTAAATCAGTGCGATGGATATTATTTTACGCCCTAAAAATCTAAGGTTTAAAGTGATGTAACTTTTTGAATGACCTTGGTAGGCTCATGAAGTATCAAACACCCAAATAACCATTTATCACTGGAAAGTTTAGTGCATTCTATTTATTGTATTGAACTGGTCATGGCTTCCGTTGCAACTACTCCGTCAGAGCAGGGAGTTGTTCCATAACAACTCCTTGGTCCCCTGGTCAGAGCAGGGAGTTGTTATGGATTCCATAACAACTCCCTGGTCAGAGCATGGAGGTAAAAGGTCAGAGAGAAACACAAGACATTGAATTTTGAGCAGGGTTCTTTTCCGGAAGACTTAAAAAATAATGAGGGCTTTTTGGTAACTGTTGCCATGGCAACGAGTTATGGTGGTATCAAATCACAAATGATGCTTAAGTGTATTGGTATTTGGACACGCAAAATGCGGTTTTCCTCCACGTTTCTGTGTTAATAACCCAATTTTACCTTAGCGTTGTATGTATACAAGCAGTACATGAACTTTTATTCACATGTATGTACGGAGTGCCGTCTGCGACACAAATTCAATGGCACTTGGTTCGCTGAAACTCTCTACGGATGCCCATAATCTACTTTCCAATTGCAAACAGCCTCTCCTGCTGTTATGAGGCGTAACGCATATGTTATCTTATAGGCTAGACGGTGGGAGATACGGTAGATTAGAAAACAAGGTATCCACAATTTGATCTCTGGTGACTATGAGATTCGTCCAAGCTTCCATTCTCAAGGTATCGTGTTTAGAAGAAATGCATCACACATACACACACGCCTGCATGACTGCAAAGGTTACGATTATCATAGAAACAAACGACACGAGAATGAAAACTTGTGGTATATCATAAGTCTAACGATTATTTGATATATTTGTAGTAACCCTTGTATATATGTCACTTGCTTGTGACGCGTGGGAGAGGGGGGGGGGCAGATATCAGACCAATGTTCCTTGTTGTTGCAATCTTCTGATAAGTGGCGACACGACGCCAGACAGTGTGAACACCCCTCCGCCCACTCGCTTCCATTGAATTTCTATATTTCTAATCATTCCTATATGCAGAAGTTTACATCTACACATGCTAATAAATACTGTTTTTTCTCTCTTTTCTTTGCAGGTTGAAACAGGATGGGTCCACAACGCCCCACCCCTGCATTTGCGTCTACTACGACTCGCTATATGAGTTACTTATTAATTACTGTAAATGATTTTAAATAGGAAAATAGGTGGAAGAGGACAGGGTCATTAGAATGAGGGAGGGGAACGATTATATGGGAGAAAGAGAAACATTTAGAATCATGATTCCTAATCCCACATCCTCACCATTCACTCACCACCTCCCTCCCCCTCTTTCTTCTGTCTGTCTGTTTCTTTCTTCTTCACTTTTTGTGCAATCTCGACCAGAAAGAAAAGTACATGTCCGATGCATGGTGCCCAGAAGATTACAGAGCTGTTACCCTGGACAAACAGATAACCTAAAAGCTGTCGCGTGTTTTCTAAATGAAATAGCGTTACTTATCATTCGTTTAGTGATTTCCGGAAACTGTACGCCTGACTGACAGGAGCAGTAATGAGACTCTGGAGATAACTTGACACCGTCTTATGACACAACGAGTCCATTGTAGTCCTAAGTTACTCAAGTGATTGCACGTTTATTTACCACTAACGCGTTCCCATTGACTTGGACAAATGGTCTGTTTACCGATCGCCTTTCCATACAATACAGAGTTACTACCTATAAACATCTGACCACTTCAATGTACATTGGTTTTCAATGTAAATGGTTTTGGTCTCGGTGCAAAGGCCCGTCGCCATGGTGACAACTGTATACAGGCACGCTCTTTTGACCCCCGGAGCTGGCGGTACGTAGGCATGTGTTGTTGCCACAGTACATGCATAGCACAAAAGACAACGCGTAATCCAACACTTGGGTGACTTTCCGTAAGAGTCTTATAGGGTCTTTAGGGGGAATTAATGTTTCCAGTAAAACTCACAGAAGGTGACTATCTCGCCTGGAGAAGTAGACTCGTTTTGAAACAACTGGAGAATAGTATCACTGTTTGGATATAATACTTGGATTAACCCACACGTTATTGAAGTCGTAAATTTAGGTAAGTCAAGTAAGAAATTTACTTTACCAAAGAAGTTGTAAAAAATATTAGGAAAGACAAGAGCTTGGTACCAGTAACCATCTTAATGGCCTTTGTATGCCAGCCTGGAAAATCATGCCTGTATATGAGGTATCTTCATAACCTCTGTCATGTAATTCCGTTACGTTACATAATTATATGCCATGTTTGTCGTCTCATTGAATAATATCAAGATTGGATGTACAGGCCGTATAAATGGATAGAACATTGTGCGGGTAAACCAAATTTTAACCGGTCGGCTTGCCCCATCTCTAAGGTATGTGAAGTGTTGCTCTAGATATATAATTAGAAAACGGCGAAATAAAAAACTCGGTGGTAAAAAACCCCACCAAACTCCGCAAATCAAATGAGTTTAAATTTTCTTAAAATGATGATATTGGCGTGTCTTGTAAGGCTTCGTTACAAGAAAGACTTAAAATTTTTCCATTGTTTCCGAATTTTAGCAATGGAAAGATGAAATAAGGAGTGTTAGCTCAGTGGTTAACGCCGGTGCCTTCCAATCACAAGGTCCCCAGTTCGAATCACACCAAGATTAATGTATGCCGTCCAGTTACAGAGTTGTTGAAAATTCATAATCATGGACGTTAAATATGAATCTAACAGACTGACTTCGGTCAGCTTGCGGCTTTGATAAGCCAATGAGGCTTTTTCGCGAGTTCCTGTGGGCTACTAATTAATATAGATTGGAAATATGACTGGCCGCGTAATAAATGATATTTCAATATTTAGTGTAATGTTCTGTGCTAACCTTATACACCCCCTTTCACCTACCCCATCACCAAAAATCCTCAGTAGTCGATGAAAAGACAAACCAGTTGCTTGTAAAGAGTATGGCAGTTCAGAATCCTTCTACGTTTGTTTCTGTAAATAATTCCTAAAGTACACACCACAACGAATTACATGGAATTGTTTGCATATCCGATTTTAATCTTGAGAGAATGTAACCTAACCTTTAGGGCTATATATTTCCGTCCTCAGAAAATAAGCATCAGGATAACTAATTAGGAACATGGTTTTGTCGTAATAGATTCACTTGCTTTGTTCGGACTGTCGAAACTCTTGTGGCGATTTATTTAAGGCTCCGTTTCCAAATAATAACACATTCCTATAGCCATTATCGTATAATGATACTTCAGAGACTGTTTACCCACACAAATTGTTGTTCACATAAACATCTAGTGTTGTGTGTTGTTGTGTGTTATAAAGGAGCATCGGGAAAGTCAGATGGGGTATATGCAATGAGAATTATCTGTTTTTTCATTAATGAAAGTGACTAAACCAAACAAGAACGGCCAGCCTCAATGGATTAATTTCAGATCTTTGAAGGTCATCGTGGCATAAAGAGTGCTGAAAAAAAAAACATTAAAGGATTTTGATCAGTCTGAGTACATTAGTTCGAATAGCAAAAAGGGTTTGAAGACAATCGCCAAGACCTATCATTTTAGCACATAAGCATGCATAAGTATAGATTGGTTTATGCTCTCCAGACGATTATGGAAACAAAATGAATCGGTGAGGTCAGAATCATGTTTTAACTGGTGAGAGGGGATTGGTTGAGGTCATCTTTGTTGATTTCTTTCCGGAGGCAACATGACTGTATATGTGTGTGTATTAATGTGTATGTGTGCCTATGTATGTGACGTCTTGGCTTGTAAACACCATAGCTCAAATACTACATGACAGGTGAACTTCATATTTGGTATGTGGATGCACCTTAATGAGTGTAAGACCTCCGTCGTTTTCTGAAGAGGTCACAGGTCACCAGAGGTCGATACAGGACGAAGTCGGAAAACGTTGTAAACACGTTTACTCAAAATGCTTGGATTTACTTCATACTTAATAATGAGTTACTAATACTATGTGGTTTGCATCTAATTGAGGAGTACAAGAACCCTAGGCCACTGGTCATTTGAGGTGAACAGAGGTCAACGTCGTGTAACACGATAACTCAAAAAGAAACTTTGGATAAATTTCATACATGGGTATGTAACTCCACCTATTTAAGTAAAAGAACGGTCTACAGGGGCGTCTCCAGGATTTTCTGATCCGGGGGGCGCCAATTACTATCTAAACGGAGCGCCACCATCGGTTGGCGCGCAGCGTACAAGAAAATTTTCTGGTTTTGATACTCCGTAGATCACCGGAAATGGCACTTCTCAGGCTTAAAAATGACCAACCAGATGTACACTTTTGCCTGAGAACCAAGTATTTCCCAATAGTTTTTTATATCCATAACCTTTTTGAAGATTGTCAGCAGTCACAAATCATGTTCGACCTCATCGCATGTCCTGTGGATCATTGCTTGTGTAGGTGATACTACGTCGCGGCCCACAATAGGGGCCTACCTGTCAGCTCCACTTTTCAAGGTTTTCCCCATCTACATAAGACAGACATTTCGTAGTTTACATTAGCATCCCGCAGTATACTGTGCAACTTTCACGGATCGTAAGGTACACGAGGGCATACGATGTAATAACCGATGCTGGCTTATATGATATTGACATTAACATGTTGAACAATTTTTGGTTATTTTTTCGGGCAAGTCGTTACAGCCCCAAATCAAATTGGGCTCCTACGCCCATGCCTTCACACATAGACAGTTTTGAGGCTGTTCATCTTTGAACACCATTTTCATGCTCATTGATATAAGGTGATATCTGCTGTTTGCTTTACAAATTCGAGCAGGCGCGTAGCGAGGAGTTTGCCAAGTGAGGGGCGAAGCCTGTTGGCAAACTATTTAAGCGTGTTGGCGCGAAGCGTACAAGAAAATTTTTGGCCGAAAATGCCTGCCAGATCGCTGGAAATGGCACTACCCAGGACCACTTGTTGGCGCGAAGCGTACAAGCAAATTTTGGCCGAAAATACCTCCCAGATCGCTGGGAATGACACTTCCCCGGCCTTGTAAGTTGCATCTAAGCATTTTTTATTTTGAAATTACTAACGATATCATAAAAAAATATGGTAAAGGGGGGGTGTGGGGGCAGTCGCCCCCTTCCCGAAATGCGGCATGTTCCCCGACGACACGGTCGAGTTCGAGACCAGCCACAGTTGGTTTCATAGCAGGTTTCATATACACACACACGCGTTATGATAGACCATATTACATATACATTATTGAGAGAGGACAAAATGGAAACGTCAAAAATGGGGTTGACGATGTTAGGGGTAGGGTGAGGCGCACGCCCCTTCCGAAATCCTTGATCAGTCACTGGCTACCCTGTGTATATAATAGGGATCAGCGCTGTTATGATGTCACTGTTTCTCCTTCTCTTCCAGGTGTCTTGGCGTTTTTTCTTTTACTCCTTCCTTTTCTCCTTTTTCTCTCTTTCTTCTTTTTCTTTTCCCTTCCTTTCTCTCCTCTTCCTCTTTTTTTCCCCTCTTTTTTCCCTTTTTTCTCTCCTCTTTTTTTTCTCTCCTCTTTTTCTTACCCGGGGGGCGCGCGCCCCCAACGCCCCCCCTGGATACGCGCCTGGTTACTACTCTATGCAAACTGCAGGGTTAACATTAAAATGTTATACTGTACGATGAGCATCAGAATGGCAAGGCACCCCCCTAGGCCTGTCGGCTTTCTGGTTTTGAAAATAAATTCGTAGCAATCGTACTAGTCTAGAGACTATGGAACGCGGAAAGGGTCAACATGAGGCGCCGTCCACTCAGAAATGGTCGTTCGCTCAGAAACCGTCCACTTAGAGATCGCCGCTCAATTACAGCAGCCGCCCATTTTGAAATCGCCGTTTAACGTGAGGCGCCGTCCACTTAGAGATGGCCGTTGATACACAGACCGTCTACTCAGAGATTGCCGCTCAAACACACCCAACTTTTCGCGAACCGTCCATTCAGAAATGGCCGTTGACTTAGAAACCGTCGCTACTGAGAAATGGTCGTGATTCAGAAATCGTCCATTCAGAGATCGTTCACTATGAGATCGTCGTGTCAGAGATCGTCCATTTGAGTGACAGCCAAACTTGCATATTTATATCGTGGGCGGGGCGTGAACTTTTCAATCACAGAGTCGAGGTGCGTCGACCGTTCGCACTCGTACTCGTTCATTGAATTTTCAATCACAAATTAAAATAGACCAAAACGATGATATACAACTCGAGGAATTTGTGAAAATCGGTTTCAACAACAGAAGAACGGCAGATTTGCTTGATTGCAGTGAATCAACTGTTATGAAAGGAGGCGTGCTTCTTTAGGCCTCTGGAAAAAAGATGGATCTCTCGCAATACAAACCTAACGTTAGTATGATGAGTATGATGAGAACGGTGCTGGTATTCCTCAGCTTGCGGCCAATCCCTAATACTAGACTTGACCCTCATACTCGTTTGTTTTGATCCATTTCATTCAGTATCAGTTCGTACTCAATCTTCGGAGTTTGTGCATGTTGAGACGACGTACAACTAAGCCCATTAGTATTTTTAATTAATAATTCGTGATTAACAGTTGTAATTTTCCCAAAAATTATTGATTTGTTAGTACGAATTATAATTTTGCTGTAATGAAATACTTGTATGTTTTAATGAAATATTACTTGTTAAAAATGAGTTATTACTTCATAATGATGAATTATTAATTTGTAACAATTAATGTCGTATTAATAAGTACCACACATGAAGAATTTTTAACATGCAATTGTACAAATTTATATTTCAAAATTTTATTTTTAATACAATTTATTTGTTTTAATGATATACTATTACATTTGTCACGAAACGTTACTTGGCGACACTGAATTTACTAATTCATAATAAGGGATCATTAAGTGTTTACAATGTTTTGTAACTTTGTAACAGCTAGTGGAATTACTATTGTGTAATGCCTATAGTATTTCATAGTTACAATTTATTAATTCATTATTGTAAATTAAAAATTAAATGTTAACATTTGTAGTTACCAGGTTTAACAGTTATGATCATCTATGGTCATCATGATATAACACATCACATTTTTCCATTGCCAAGAATATGTTAATTTTGATGCTCAGTTACTGAAGGCATACATGTTAAGCAGGTGCGTATCCAGGGGGGGGCGTTGGGGGCGCGCGCCCCCCGGGTAGGAAAAAGAGGAGAGAAAAAAAGAGAAGAAAAAAGGAAAAAAGAGGGGAAAAAGAGGAGGAGGAGAGGAAGGAAGGGAAAAGAAAAAGAAGAAAGAGAGAAGAAGGAGAAAAGGAGGGAGTAAAAGAAAAACGCGAAGACACCGGGAAGAGAAAGAAGAACAGTGACATCATTACAGCGCTGAAGGGTAGCCAGTGACGGATCAAGGGTTTCGTAAAAGTGTGCCTCACCCTACCCCTTACACCGACAACTCCATTTTTTTGACGTTTCCATTTTCCTCTCTCACTAATGATCTATATATATACTATATATGGTCTAGCATAACGCGTGTGTAGAATTGTGCTATGAAACCAACTGTGGCTGGTCTCGAACTCGACCGTTTCGTCGGGAACATGACGCATTTTGGGATGGGGGCGACCGCCCCCCATTCAGCATTTTTTAAATGATATCGCTAAGTAATTTCAAAATAGAAAGTGCTTAGATGCAACTTACAAAGCCTGGGAAGTGTCATTTCCAGCGATCTGGGAGACATTTTCGGCCAAAATTTGATTGTACGCTTCGCGCTAACAAATGGTCCTGGTAGTGCCATTTCCAGCGATCTGGGAGGCATTTTCGGCCAAAATTTTCTTGTACGCTTCGCGCCAACCTAGGGTGGCGCTACGCTTAGATAATTTGCCTACAGGCTTCGCCCCTCCCTTGGCAAATTCCTCGCTACGCGCCTGTTCGAATTTGTAACGCAAACAGCAGGTATCACATCATATCAGTGAGCATGAAAATGGCGTTCCAGGATGAAAATCCTCAAAACTGTCCGACTTGCCTGAAAAAATAACCGAAAATTTTCGTTTTTTTTCGCGTTCAACGTGTCAATGTCAATATCATATAAGCAAGCATCGGTTATTACATCGCATGCCATCATGTACCGTACGGTCCGTTGAAATTGTGCAGTATACCGCGGGATGCTAATGTAAACAACGACATGTCTCATGTAGATGTATAAAAAGCATGGAGGTCCAATAATGTCAAAAGTTTCTTTTACATTAGTAATGGCGAATTAGGGGCTGCACCCCTGCCGCGCAGTGGCGGAGCGTCCATACGGTCAGGGGCGGATGCGCCCCCTGACGGACTCAAATGGACTGCTGGCGCCTTTTTCAGCTCTTTACCAGTTTTTACTTATTCTAGATTATTGACTATTTTATTGCGCTCTCATCTACTTATTGACATTTGTCACATTTTGTTGGTGTAATTTGGCGATGACACCCTATTCTTCGTTTATCTGCAAATTAGCCAGGCCCTGAAAGGGTCATTTCCGGCGATCTAGGGAGTATCTTTACTCAAAATTTGTCTGTGCGCTACGCGCCAACCAGTGGTGGCGCTCCGCTTAGATAGTGTCGAAAGCGCCCCTACAGACCATTCTCGCCCCTCCTGACCAATACCCCCTAGCTCCGCCACTGCCGCCGCGCCTCCTACGCCTATGTGTGTAGTGTTCGGTTTCGGAAATATCGCTATTTTTTCATTTCCTTCAACCAAGTTTTATAATAGCCGTTATAAGAGGTTTAATATTTGTACACCAATAAATTAACTGTGTCTGAATTTTCGAAAATTTCTGACCAACATTCTGCATCACACTTCCCTCTACTCGTGCAATTTTGACCGGTCTGTTAGGGGTTGAAGGTAGTTTTTCTATATTGGTTGTCCATAGATGAAATTTTGTACAACATTATGGGTATGTTTCGAAGTGAGTTTATTCACGAGAAATGTGAATTTTCAAATTCTGAACAAATTTGGGGCTTAAAACCTTGAAAAGTGGGGCTGACGGGTATTGTGGGCCGCGACGTAGAATCACCTACCAACGCAAAGACCCACAGGACATGCGATCAGGTCGAACATGACGTGTGCCGGGTTGACAATCTTCAAAAAGGTTATGGATGAAAAAAAAAAACTATTAGGAAATACTTGGTTCTCAGGCCAAAAGTGTACATCTGGTTGGTCATTTCAAGCCCGAGAAGTGCCGTTTCTGGTGATCTGGGGCTATCAAAACCAGAAATTTTCTTGTACGCTGCGCGCCAACCGATGGTGGCGCTCCGCTTAGATAGTAATTCGCGCCCCCCCGGGTTAGAAAATCCTGGATACGCGCCTGTTAAGTCATCACTTTCGTTTATTTTGACAAATGCTGAGCACATGGAAGGTCATATCTCGATCAAATTGATTAGACCAATGCAAAAAAACTGGGCCTGGCGACGGATGTTACTACCTTCCAAATCATATATTCCTGTTTGTCTATGAGTTGCCTGTTCCCTTTCGAAGTTACGGGAAACTTCTTCGGCATTTTCGACCCCCAACGTGTGGATTATTTCTTCCATCTTATTTCTTTTGGATTCTGGAAACTTTCATTGCATGTGGTCTTCGGTGTACCGAGACGAAATTACTCTCCTGAAAAAGGGAGGGGCGCCGCAGGTACGACTTCGGAATGAGGCGGGAACAACAGCGTTCTACTGTAACAGCTCGGTGTACGTTACTGGGCGGGAGCACAGCCGGTAAACAGTCCGCGCCCACTTAATGCATTCGTATATAGCCATTGTAAAGGGAGGACGAATTCTAAGTAGGCGCGGCTCAGCATCGACCGGCGATTTGTAAGTGGACGATTTCTGAGTCAACGGCCATTTCTGAATGAACGGTTTCTGTACTTCAACGGCGATTTCAAAATGGGCGGCTGTTGCATTTGAGCAACGATCTCTGAGTGGATGGTCTCTGAGTGAACGACCATCTCTGAGTGGACCGCACCTCACGTTAAACGGCAATTTATAAGTGTGCGGCTGCTTGCATTTGAGCGGCGATCTCTAAGTGAACGGTTTCTGGGTGAACGACCATTTCTAAGTGGACGGCGCCTCATGTTGACCCTTTCCGCGTTCCATAAGAGACAAATCAAACACTGAACTGTCCCAATATCCATTGCTTAGTCTCCTATAGTATCAGTTCCGTATACTATATAAATTATAATATGCAATGACGTCAGTATTTGTTAACATTGTTTGATTTTGAGTTGGAAATTCCGACAACTTAAAATATCATGCTGGTGACCATGGAACGATGTAGGTCTCCTTCTCCAATTGAAGTAGAAAGGAATGCAAATTAATTAATATATATTTGGTAGCCTACCTCTTCATCTTGTGAGTGTTGTAACATGGAGGTATCATACGTGCATGCATATATGCATATTTATGTCGGCAAATGTAATGCTTTTCAAAATCACTTTACTACTTATGTATTGTGTCGTTTTATAATAGACAGAGTCCTTTGTCGTGTAAATCACATGGCACGCCTGGGCAATATCCATGGGCTCCCAGCTCAGATAATATTTATTTTCCTAGATTTATAGCTTTTCCATTTTTGTTTGGTCACATATGGGTTCCCAAGTAGAACATTGTGCATGCACCATCCTATCCTTACTACACCCGTAGGACGCCTATGCATATTCTATAACTTCATTGTTTGTGGCTCAAAACTTGCATCCTGTCAAGTCTTTCCATCAATTTTGTGGAAAGTAATATTTACCACAAACTGTAAGCAAAAGGACATTAGTTCTTTTTTGCAACGTTAAGAGTAGAAACAAAACAGTTTCATATCTTAGCTTCATCCGCCCGCCTCAGCCCGTATATGTAACATTGTGCACTTGTGTTGAGGGGCGATGAGAGAAGGAGGGGAAAGCATTGCCCGTCCATTTCTCAATTGTATAGGTTGTTACTTCCTTCCATGTTCCAGAATGAGAACAGCTATTAGCAGTTCTTTACTGTATAGAATCAGGAGTGTATGGAAGGAGTGGGAAGGGGAGGGGGGGGGGGTCAGGGAACATCCCTATAGATCCTGATAGATCTACCGCCATAACATTGATTAACAATTGTCCCCAAGTGGAGTGAAGGCTCTAAGTTATCAAGTTTAGGTCCTAAGGTATTTTATCGAATCTTCTCGGACTTGATGGAGAAGGGGTTTGAACGGGGAATGGGTTTGTGGTCCTTAGTAACACGGCATGGGCTATCTGATAAAACACTTACATTATGTTGAACCGTTACAATTTAAAACCGAGCAAACTAAAGAGTAAACGATTCTTCACTTCGACACCCTTTTTTTGCACCTCTCCTCGTCATCTCGCGATTAAAAGGCCAACTTGTGGCAAATGAAACGAAATACACCTTTGCAAACTATGTATGCCTTTATTCGCCGCTTATTCAAGTTTTATGGCGTAGTCTACGAGCACGAGTTGCCCTTGGTTTGAGTACGGGTTAGGTATATGATTTCAAGGCTTTTATCGACGAGTACAGGCTAGGCAAGAATAGTTGTACGAGAAACGGACTCATTACACAAGTCTCTTGTATTCCAATTGGAGCCAGGCAAAGTCAAATCATGATGAGTAAATGCGATGTTCATTAGTGACTTTACGGTGCTCTAAACTAAACTCCTTCAGGATTGTTTTCGTGATAACAGCTAAGCCAAATAATTTCGTTGCTAGGATTTTGCTCAACGGTTGCTAAAGTTACAATAAAACAAGTTAAATTTAGGGACTTACGTAACCTAATAATATGATCGATACGATTAACACGTTTGTACTACCATGGCAGTGAGTAATTTTGCGAAATCACTAAGTACAGAAAAAAGTTCAAAGACACTGTTTGGTTAGAGCTGCATGGGAAAAGGTTACATAATTAATGTTTAACTAAACTCTGCCACCAAAATTATCACTGTATGATTAGTACATAGTAGTTAGCAGTTGTTTGCACACGCATATCCTGGTATATAGAGGCACGCAGGGTATTACTACTACACATTTTAAATTGCCATCTTATAATGAAATGGTAATTAATTTGATGACATACGAAACTGTTTCCATGGGAACTCGATCATTTGCCAAACATGGTGATATTTGATAACCACATATCTTGGGATAGAGCGTTGTAGGCTTTGAATCTAGTTGTAAATTTCAGGATAGGAATGTATTTTCTTGTCGGCCTGTCGCTTTCGGCATGGGCCCGGCGGGGTGGGTGTACTGAAACGAAGACGGTGGGGGAGGGGACACTCAGTCTGCCTGCTGTATATAAGGTAAACACAAGAGTTCGTGGGACGAGAGCACGCGCTGATACGTTTCTACCCCTATATAGAGGTCGATGAACTCACCGTGAACACTGTTCAATAAGTATTGATTTCATACTTGGGCAACACATCAAACTATTTTTGTGTTTTTTCTTTGTACTGAAGCAATTACGACCCCTTTCGCTATTATTAGCACTGTTTCATATTGATGAAGCACGTGAACATACCTTACAAACATAAGCGAAATCGATTCGTGCCAGTTGCATAATTATCCACGGTTATATTGTAGAACTTTAGAAACGAAACATATGAAAATATATTAATTGAAAGTGCGGCAAGCGGTATGACAGATATACATATTAAATTAATATCGATCAACACACCAGAAAAATTCCACTTCACGACCGGTTTCGTTCTTTTGGGACTCATCAGTCGAAGGTAGGAATCGAACCACGGACCTTCGTGTCACAGAACTATAGAAGTCCGCACCACTAAAGCACAGTGATTCTTCTGATGTGAACGCTTTCTCAGATTCGTATTTATATATAAAGCATATGTATTAACACATCAGATTTCTTCATAATTTTTAATGTCAGGAACGAAGACATGTCTAAAAACTGAACAAAACCTGATCAAAATGAAACACTTGGATTGATTTCTGAAGAAGCCTACGCCGTTTATGAAACGATTGCTATGGTTTAAGTTCACGAATTTATGAGCACTTGGAGTAATAGAACCCACTTCATACTCAAAGAAAGCTTCACGGAAAAGATGTTATGAAGAAAACGTTCATTGTCAGTGATACAAATTGTTATGGTTGGTTTGATACCCATGACCCCAGTCAGCGTTAAGTTTCCTTCAACGAAGTTCATTTGGCAACATGATACGATATTGAAGGATAATAGTAATACCCCGCTGTGTACCAACCGTCGTCATGGCAACATGGTTTTCTTTGAATGCTTGTGGGTGCATACACCTGTATTTAATTTCCCACATGTTTTGTCTTTACAGAGTTTGCTAGACATGGAGAACGATGCCCCAACTGCCGCGGGACCTACACCAGACTCGGAAGAGAATAACAACGCAAACGAGAAAGAATCACCTGGTCCTTCAACTGTGGAAAGTACTTCGAAAGAAGCTACCGGTGAGGAAAACGAGGGTCGAAGTGAAACTCAGCCTGCTACACCCAAATCGGATGAGGGTGACGTCACAACCGAAAATGCTGGAGACGTAACAGTTGGAAGTAAACTACCCGAAGACGAAGAAGACAATGTGATGGAAAAACCGAAAGTTGAAACGGAAACTACCGGGAATAATACTGAGAAAAATGGAGAAGATTATGAGGACAATGTACCTGGTGAAGGGAGACAAGAAGGGGAGCGCAAGGAGGATCCGGCCAAAGCGGAGGAACCAAAAGAAACCAATCAGACCACAGATGAGTCGAAGGAGGAAGATAGCCAACCCGACCCAGCTCCAGAAAACGAAGGAGAAACGGCTTCACCGGAGAATGTTGTTGATGGAACCGGAGAGATGACAGATGAAACATCGAGAGAGCAAGATCAACAGAAAGAGCACAAAGATCACGTGACAGAAGTAAAAGGTGGCGACGCTGGTGTGGTAGAAAGTGATGGCACAGGAGCAAAATCGGAAGAGGTGTCAAACAATGAAGGAAATACAGATAAAGAGCAAGAATCAGAAAATCCTGATAGTCACGACACATCGTCTTCTGTGTCGAAGATTGATGATGCCTCAAAGGTAGAAGATGGATCCAAACAAGATGACGGATATTCTGCCGATAATGAGGCCACAACTTTAGCGTCTGCTGATACAGGACTTGTTCTCGAGCAAGATGACTCTACTAAAGATGAACGAGTAGAGCCGCCGCAAGGTAAAGCAGATTCTTTTGGGGAGGTCAAAGTTGAAACGGAAGAGGAAGAAACACATTTGAGTCACGAGGACCTTCTCACAAAGTATCACGCAGCTGAAATTCAACTAGATGGATTGCAGGAAGAGAATACTACACTTAAGGAAAAAGTGGAAAGTTTGGAAAAGGAAATCCATCAACTCAGAGAAGGCACAGAGCACGAAAAGGTGAAACAGAGAGATGGATACAGGGTACAGGCAGATTTCCTCGCTCGAGAATTAAGTCAGACTCAGGATGCTGAGAAATTTCTGAAGGAAAAAGTGGCGGAACTTCTTGAAGAGAAAGAGGAAGGAGAGAAAAAAGTGAGGGACCTCCAACTGAGGTTGAAAAGATTCGCAAAGGACGACAAAGGAAAAGACGAACGTATAAGCAAACTGGAAACCGAGTTGAAGGAAATTACGGAAGTTATTCAAGAACTAGAATCTTACGTTGACGAGGAGACGAGGTTAAAAATTCAAGAGAAACGCACGAGCACTCGCCAGAGTACAGTCTCTGGTCAAGAGAATAGTCATACAAAGGTCACAGATATGAATAAAATGAACACTAATCGATCATATCGTGACCCGGAACCCGTACAAAGGTCGAGGACTTGTATTATAGTTTAGAAGGTGAGAGTGTAACGGGTTACAACTTGTAAACGTTACAGTGCTCATGGTTCGTACATTGGAACCACATTGCATTGCTCTAGCATGTGTGTCATTATCGCTTCTGCCGACGAGTGTACCGTTACACATACGTCAGTTGTTAGCTAACTCCGAAGATGAAAGAATTTATGCCTTTGGGCTATGCTGTTGGTGCACGTGAAGGATCATACTGTACCGAGTGGGTCTAATATCATTGATGAAGCCATGTCCTCTCACTGATCTTTGTGTATGATCAGCTACTCGCTATGTTCGTGCACCTGTTCGGAAGGCGTTTCATTCAACCTTCAAACGAACGATACATGATTCCATAGGTAGATGCTGAAGTAGAAAGTCTGAGTGAATGGCACAATTTCGTGTTTAAATTCCCTGCCAATCATGCAAAGATATTTGCTACTAAATAATCGTGAGAGATACGAAGTTACTGTGTTTCCTAACATTGACCGCAGTTGAAATCTCTGTGCAATTCTCAGAGTGGTATTATAGTCGTATTTATCTCTACGCTTTTATTCACCAACGCAAGAATGTTTAGTCTTGCAAACAAATTCAATCTTACAGTTGCCACAATCATGGTGCACACTTATATTTTTGCAAGGCAGTTTGATTGTGATTACAAACTCCGCAAATTTCAATATTTCAGTTAAGTTAAAAGGTAGATGTAAGAATGAAGCGTAAAACATTTCATTAATGATAAGTAACACTCGGATTCTGACATGAATAATTAATAATATTTGTACGCGGCAAATAACTAAACAACTTTCGATAACAAGGAGCAAATAGGCCTATATCTAATACTGTAAACATACGGCTCCCATATCCGTAAATACACAGTACTACATTGATGATTCTGTGTTGGTTCTCATATCATGTCTATATCAGACCTAACTGCATGCCAGGCTTCAGGATATTGGGAGAGAATTCTACGTGCTGAGAAGTTTTGCTTCGTGAACAGCATCGATGTAGTACAATTTCAGTCAATGAATTTGAACAGATTTTGTACTCTTATACAGAATAATCTCTTCAGTGTGTACCCGAAATTCTGAAGAATTTTGAACAATGGCGGTGAGGGCGAGAATCTTGCGATTGACAGTTACATGTACCAACTGCTGTTTAATTCATTCACGCGACAAGTTTAACTGTATTGTGATTACTGCAAATTTTATCATAAAGCTTTTCTTGCATTACACTAGTAGTACACAGTATCAAAGAAGAGAGTGAATAATGGTGCACCGACGTATTCGGGAACCCATCAAGCCGATGACTGTCAGTCACTATGGCAACGACTTTATCTCTCTGTTGAACTGCGATGTCACTATAAATAGTAAAAATGACTACATGCTGTGAAGGTATTTGTTACCCGGATATGATATTGAATCATTACATTCTTGATTAGTATATACTATACCTACTGGGTTCACGTCTGCTTCATTCAGGGAATCTGACTGTGATGAGAAAAATCTGAGACTAAATTTGATAGGACTTTGTTAGGATAGTTTTTCCTACACCGTTTGGAATCAATGAGTTGCATAATTACACGTAAATGGGTACGGTATGTAGCGGTAAGTTACAATCGAGTAACTTAAAACATGCTGCAACAAGTATTATCATACTCTGTTTATGAAGTTTTCGAAATGGTGGCGCTGTCAGGTTAATTGACACGCCAACGAATACAAACACAAACTACTACAAAAAAGAAAAGAGAAAAAAGGGGAGTATCATTTTAGTAGGCAAAATGCTTCTTAATTCTGGAACTATATTTACGACAAGTTAGCTATATTTTATGCAACTAGAAAAAACAGTATCAGGAACAACAGGGTGTGAATAGTTGGTAGGGAAAAGTATGAGAGAATATGTTTATTTGTTAGTAGTTGAAGCTGCATATGTGGTGCAATTTTGCAGAATCTGATGTTGCCACACCCGGCCGTTAATTAATGGGCATGTGTTCTGAAAAAAAAATGAACCTAGACCATTTAAATCACACCAGAAGTGAAGAAAAATAGGCAACTTTACGTAAACGTAACAAAGGCACAAATATGACAATCGTGGCATCATTAAAGGCTGCCTTTAAATGGCTCAACAAGTACCTTTTTGCTTTCTCTTATGAATAGGGTAATATACCGTGGCGTAGGAAGGTACTTTTGAGTGGGGGGGGGGGGCTGAAGACTGATGGCCGACCTGGGGGAGGGGTCTAAGGGGAGGGGGTGTCCCCCTCCCCTTTGGAATTTTTTGCATTTCCAGGTGGCCTCAGATGCGATTTGGTGCAATATAGCACACTTCAACACCCACACCATTTTGTAAACTTAATTTTGTATTTTCACCTAGCCTTAGATGCAATTTGGTGCTCCAAATGAGGTTTTTTTCTCATTTGGAAATGAAAAAGGGGTTTTCTGACTTGCGAAGCGGGGGGGGGGGGGCGGAATGATACTTCCGCCCCTCCACATTTTTCACTGGGGGGGGGGGCTGGCGCCCCCAGCCCCCCCGGTTCCTACGCCCTTGGTAATATATGATAAAATCATTGCCAAACTATTTCACCAAAGAACAAATATCTGCCATTAACAAAAAAAAAAATACATGAAATATAGTGTATCATTTGGGCTTTACAATGTATTCTTATCCATATAAATGCAACTGATATTTGTAAAAATTGTTTTGAGTTTATAGCGGGTAGATAACATTCATTTCGACTGTATGAAATTGTAAAAATTGTGAGCTGCATTCGATCCCCATATTGGGATGGTGATGAAGAGGAGGGTGGGGGGAGGGGTAAGAAGCAGTGAAAGGTATAAGGTCGCCATTTCCCATAATTAAAATCTGTGCATTTGTTTGTGTAAATTGTAAAATTGTAAATTGGAATCCATGTTTGAGGTTTCTACCAAACTAAGCAACAGGTAAATTGGATCTTTTTCTAGGAAGGAATTCTTACATTCACAAGGAGGAACAGACATTCAATCAAGCTTGGTGTTTTAAAAAAACCTTGAGATTTAAAGACTACTTTGTGCTGTCCAACAAACCTTTATTCTCAGCAACGCAAAATGTGTATCTGTCATATTTGTTTAGATTCTGAAGGCATTTTATATGTATAGACATAGATTTCCAACGTTACCCAACAATACAATAAAAGAACAATGCAGGATTAGATACCTTTCTCAAGTTTGAGAGATACTGATAATCAGAAGATGTGTATCGCTGCATAAAAGTTCATCAAGCTAACTTTTAATGATGATATGACCAAAGAATATTGTATGTTGAATATCACAAGCAATTTTTTATCTAGTTTTACCTTTCAGTATGATTCTTCTTATCGCACATTGTACAATAATGTAATAAACTGTTTTGTTTTATGATCTGTATAGTTTTAACTGATAGAGCATGTCATAGATATGGAAATCACAAACGATAATAATAACAACAAAAAGTCAATTATTTTTCTTTGGATTTTTTTTCAATCTTCTTTTCAAAGAACGATGTTAAGTAAAGCTTTTCTCTGGGTGTTATTTACCTTTAACGTTCTTCCAGCCCACTAATGCACACACACACAAGAAATACCGTCAAGCATATCTCACAATGCACACCTGTTTCCTACTTTATTTTATCTTGATATATAGCTAGGGTACTTTCTACCAGCCCACTCATGCACACACACAAACACACAATACCATCAAGCATCTCGTGATGCACACTTGTTTTCCTTCTTTATTATATATTCTATATTATATCTTGCTACTGTATATAGCTAGGGTACTTTCTTGTACCTCTCTGTCTTGGTACCCACTGAACATCTCCTTCTGCACCCTTTGCTGAATTGATTGCAAACACTATTAAACCATTTTCCACTTAGTTCCATTCAGACGAACTGAAGTGTCAAGTGACATGTCCTTCAGGACATATTTCAAGGCTATTATTCTCTTCCCTAATTAATTAGCAGAATATCAGACATATCTCGGTGTCAAGAAAATGTAAACCTACAGTTCTTGCTCTTCAAGTTTCCTTTTACAATTACTAAACCTTCTCACCATTTTAAAAACATCTTTCTTGATGCTAATGGCAAAAACCTAACCCCTTTTTCCTTTCATGTGTATTTGCAAGACATGGAACGTTACCTCTATAAACATGACAAGTGGCTTCATGCTCTTATGCTGATGCCGGAGAACGTGTCACTGCTCGAGGGAAAGTTTCATATCTAAGGAAAGACTGCTTCAGCATATGCATAAGGTAACCTGCTAAAGTTTGCTGTTCTTCCTTATTTTTCGAGACAGACAAACCCTAGCAACCACTGAGATAGAGATAACAAGCCAGTAAAACTAGCCATACATGATGTCCAAACCTCTAGACCAGGAACATTACCATTAAAAACAAGACTGACATTGTCCTCGGTACTTCTAGAAAGCTAGCCCTGAGAATATTTGCAGATTCAGTATGCATGAATGACCACTATTTATAAATATTCTGCCTTCGATAGGAGACTTTGCGATTAATGCAATAAAACAAAAAGAAAGCCAATGCTTCTTTCTAGTGTCCCACAGCCACTGAGAGTTGTTATAATCTGTTGAATGTTCCGATCTTTGTGATAGTTTGGCTCAAACGTCCAGCCTCATTCAACATCTTTTGCACTTGAATTTTATCTTTGCACATTTGGTCTCCACAGTTGTTGCAAACGTCTTTGCTCATTTCTTCAGAATGCAGCTTTCCCTGCTGGCTGTCCAGATGTTGTGGATTCATTCTATACTCATTTCTTCTGGATGCAGCTTTCCCTGATGGCTGTCATTCTTCGAGTGGGGTAAACATTCCACCCTGGTTGTGGATTCATTCTGTACTCATTTATTCAGGATGCAGCTTTCCCCGATGGCTGTCATTCTTTGAGTGGGGTAAACATTACACCCTGGTTGTGGATTCATTCTGTACTCATTTCTTCAGGATAAAGGTTTCCCTGATGGCTGTCATTCTTCGAGTGGGGTAAACATTCCATCCTGGTTGTGGATTCATGCTATACTCATTTCTTCAGGATGCAGCTTTCCCTGATGGCTGTCATTCTTCGAGTGGGGTAAACATTCCATCCTGGTTGTGGATTCATTCTAAACTCATTTCTTCAGGATGCAGCTTTCCCCGATGGCTGTCCAGATGTTGTGGATTCATTCTATACTCATTTCTTCTGGATGCAGCTTTCCCTGATGGCTGTCATTCTTCGAGTGGGGTAAACATTCATCCTGGTTGTGGATTCATTCTATACTCATTTCTTCAGGATGCAGCTTTCCCTGATGGCTGTCATTCTTCGAGTGGGGTAAACATTCCATCCTGGTTGTGGATTCATTCTATACTCATTTCTTCAGGATGCAGCTTTCCCTGATGGCTGTCATTCTTCGAGGGGTAATCATTCCATCCTGGTTGTGGATTCATTCTGTACTGAGGTACTTCCTCTTCTTGGCAGTGTTCATGTACGGTCGAGCAACCCATTCAGTATCCGCGGCAGCAGCTTGGTCTATGGTGCCAAGACGAATCTCATACACTGGATAAATTAAATATAAAAATAGAAGCGTTAATTTCTATAACAGGGACTCGGACAAAATATGAACATGAGGATTTAAAATATCCAAATTTAAAAGTCATATTAACTTTTGTAAGTACATCACACCATTCTTGCTTCTTTCTTGACTTGTGCAATAAGTACCTTGTTGAGTTAGAATGACCAATAACCTATTTCCTCTGTCAAACCAACTTGCTGACAAAAGCATCAAATTTCTCTCAATTGTTATAATCATAGCAAAGCACTCGTGTTGTAAGGGTACTGGTTCATAAAGGTTTTCACATTAAGAAAATTTTCCAATGTGCTGCGATGTTCTCAAGGTAACAACTAGCAAGATGAATTTTCTGTGAATATTTATATGGTGGAAGACAGCAATCGATAAACTCAGTCACTTTAACCTTGATTATGTTTCTACGAGGAAGACAAAGATCATCAAAAGTTTAAAGCCCATGGCACAATCCAGGACTGATCACGACCCAACACAATTTGACCATCGTTATGAGGAAAATCTTGCATAGTTGGGCAGTGTGTGAGTGTATGTGTGCTAATAAATACATCTGACCAAGAGTTTGCCAATTCAAAATCACATCAGCTTCAGTCAGGGAAATGTGAACATGTAGCATTTTCCCGAATGGCAATCACCAGTGTGTTGCAGTATTCACAAATGTAACCAATCATGAGGGAATAATTTTGCATGTGACCTAAACCAGCTGCGGTCATGAACAGAAAACAATCGTTGTGTGCCCATCAGTCACCCAGTGTGGGTGGGTCAGTTGTAAGAGCATGGGTCTTCATGACTATCGAACACCAGGTCAAAGTTGTCCGGTTGAGTTGGGTCGAGTTCAGTCAGGAACTTGTACGGGGCTGGCTTGACTCCCTCGAGGAAGATATCCAATGGAAACCAAGCATTACGAAAGATCAGTATGTCACAAGAATCAAAAACTATAAAAGCATGCTTTATATAGACAAAAGGATGCAAATCAAGAACTGGGAATTGGGGAATGATGATCACTTACATTTCATTTCAAACCTTGGACCGACCTCCGTCAATTCGATGTTCTTTTGATCGGTCTTCTTGTAAGTGTGATGTCTGAGGGGAACAGATGGCAAAATGACAAACACTTGCTAAAATGTTATAGTATACAGGCACACATGCAGCAGAATTACTGCTTGTCGTAGTAGAGAGTGGCTTGAGTTAGGAAACTATACCCCATGGTTAGGTCCTTTTGACCACTACATCATGCATTATTAGTAAATGTCAAACCTGTCGTTATTCCATAGATCCCTGGTACTCAAAGTGGGGATAGCCAAAAAGGTTTGCCAAAACGTTTCATAGAAAAGCGTGAACTAGGGTTGGGCGATATTTGCTTTTCAACGTCACGATAAATAGTTCAAATATTATCGCGATATTTCGATAATTTTTCCTCGAACAGAATTAGCGTAAATGTCAAGCTTTGAGTGGACGGAGAAAGAGAGATATATGGAGGGGACATTCAAAAGGAGTATCTGAGTTTGTTATGAACTGTTCCCTTGAAAAGAAAAAAATAAATAACCACGGAAAATTTTAGTATTTTTGCGTGTCTGGCGATAACAAATTGGAAGTTGAGGATTCAAAATACTGACAACTTTTTAAATTTAAATTGTCACGAAACTGATGAAAATTTTAAAATGACAAGTTAGAGTAGCTATATTATGTGATAAAATGAAAAGAATTTAATCTGTCTTAAAATCTTTAAAAAGTTTAACTTACAAAACTTTCGATATTTTGAAACAAACTACGTTCGGTAAAGACCCGTTTCTAGACTGCCTAACAATGAACAGCGTGCATTATACGTACATCAGCTTACAACTGCAGTGTTTACCCCTACTTAAACATCAAGGTAGGCTACATGTGCTGCGAATTTTCCCAGGTACCTTGCCAAACAACCCCCCTGTCTAACACCTGTTTGTTAACATTTTTGGCACGTTTCCAAAAAAGTTCTCATGGATTTAACTATTTTGGCTCCACTCTAGAATTAATTAGGTCAGTCAATAAAGGATCAGTAAAGTTATGCGAAATATTCTCTTAGACGTTTAAGAAAAGTAGGTAAATATCCCTGTAACACTAAGGTAAGTAAAACACACCTCAAGCCAACCGACTCTTCCGCATGAACAAAACGATCTATTCCCCATGATACATGAGGCACAGTCTATACCATACACACATAGCACGATATCTAGGCCCCAATAGCTACAGTATGGCCATCTTTATGGAAGTAAACCTTTCAATCCCATGTTTTAGGCCACTTGGCATGATTAACTAAATGCTAAATATTGTTTCCATGTCCTTGTAGAAAACGTCAACTTCGCAAAATACAATTAGTTTTGTTTTAACGTGAGATCCGTAACCGACGAAGTGGTTAGGCTATTTACTATACACTTAACTATGGTAGGATATTAATTTTTCCTTTTTTGGGGGAAATTCTAGAAAATACTTTCTTTTCCCCCCGGTTAACACCAGATGTGGTCTTATGGTTTATTCATAAATGGGTGTACTAGAGCCTTGTTTACATGACATTAGTTGCATTTAGCACGATATGCCAGTTTCGCGTGAATTTTTTGAAAGTATTTTGCTCGATCTTTCGTAAAATTTGAAAGGTGTACCAACTTACTGTTCGTACACAATTGGTAATTTTTCTACTTATTTTCAGAGTTTTTTCCTCTATACAGTCAATGTTGTAAAGGACGATTTTTATTTTACCAAGTTCGAAAGTCAGTAAATGAAGTTGATAAACTTTATTTCTTTTCAACTTTCCTAACCATGGAATGCCAGAACAACATTTAGGCCTACACATAAAACGGAAAAAGAATAATCGCATTTAAAAAAAATTATCGTCATATGTTCAATCCTCAAAAAATATAGTCTTGAAAAAAAATTATTGCAATAATAATAATTTTCGATAAATCGCCCAACCCTAGCGTGAACATATTATATTACATTATGACACCATTTTGCAACTAAGCTTCATTTCAGGGTAACAGTGCTAGCTTTGTTGACATCTGTTCTTGCATGTATATTACTCTCTGACCACATGATATAATTAATTGTGTCAAATAACTGTGTTTATGACTAGGGCTTAATTTCGGATATATGCTTCACTCATTTTGGCACATTTTGCACTAATCAATTATTCGGAGTTTCAAGCTTCCAGAAGGATTTTCATTTCCACCAGAATCATAAAATATCATGTTTACTAACCTGAACGATATAACATCATCTTGATTTACAAAAGTCATAACTCTCTTGCTGTCTTCCTTTGGCACTGGAAACAAGTACTTCAAAATATTCTTCACCTAACAGATAGACAAAAAGGGAAAATGTTGCAAAACCATTACATCTGCATACTGTTAATCGCTTACCTGGACAATATTTTTTTAGCGCATTAAATTGATTAAAATCCAGAATGCAAAAATGCATAGTGGTTTCAATGATGTTTCTACATGAATCTGACGTAATGTTTAGTGAGGGTGTACATCATACTTGATATTAGGAATACAGTGAAAAGCAGTGCGATGTGACAAAAAATAAATTCACAATGACACAGGCTGTCCTGAAAATGACCATTGACCTCAACAACAAGCTTCTTGTACTTAATGCGATAGATACATCAACATACTAAATATTACATCAGTCGTTGTAGAAATATTACAGTGTAACACATGGTTTCACAATCTGACCCCTGGTGAACTCAAATGACCACTGACCGTCTTGTACTCAATGTGGTACAATTACATACCAAATATGCAATCTGTCCAAGCTTCCCTTACGATATTATGTTTAGGAAGATGTGTTAGTGTGGAGAGACAGGTAAGAGGGGAGTGAAGTAAATGTTTGGCATTTGCTGATATCAAATGACCTTTGACCTCCACCAAAAGCAATAATGGGCTCCTTAAATTTAATATGGTACATCTACAAACCAAATATGAGATCTGTCCTTTCTTACAATATCATGTTAACAAGGTTGTCACGATTTTACCTGTTGTCCCCAAATGACCTTTGACCTACACCAAAAACATTAGGCTTCCTGTACTCAATGTGGTAGTTCTACATACTAAATATGAATTGGTCCGACCTTCCCTTCTTGAGATACCGTGTTTACAAGGTTTTCACAATTTGACCCCTGCTGACCCTAAATGACCTCCACAGAAAACAATAGGCTTCTTGTGCTTAATGTGGTACATTAACACACTAAATATGAGGTTTGCCCAACATTCCTTTCTTGAGATATCTTGTTTACAAGGATTTTCACAATTTGATCCCTGGTTACCCCAAATGACCTTTGACCTCCACAGAAAACAATAGGCTTCTTGTACTCAATGTGGTACATCTACACACAAAACATGAAGTTGGTCCGACATTCCCTTCTTGAGATATCGTGTTTACAAGCTGGGCGTCACAAACGCACACACGAACACACAATCACCATCACATAGATTCCTTGAGCCTTTGACAAGGAATCAAAAAAGTGATTCATCTTTAACTCCCACTGCAATGTCTTTTGTTGACATCCAAAGCAAACGAGATTATCAAAGACACTCAAAGGTAAAAACAACTCAAATGTTGATCTGTAAATGTAACATGACAGAGATAAGAGATAACAGAGATGATCTCAATTGGAAACTTCCCTACACACACTTAAAGTGTAGATAACTCACCCGTTCCCCTAGTCTGGAGTTAAACTGATGAAACACAAGATGAGGATACACTTCGGACATGTTGCCAATCTTTGGTATATCGTGTCTCATTACTGGATTAAGAAGAGTGAATAATGCCGTCGGCCCGTAAGGTAGATGACAGATCTGTAAACCATCTGCAAAAATGATGAAATATTTGAAAAATATAAAGAAAACTGTACAATCTCTTTAAAAAGTGAGCACATTTGGCAGAAGATAAGATGAGCACTCCTCGAAGCAAAAATATTACTTGGTTTCTGTCGTACCTTTTTCTTTCCTTATGTGGGTAGAAATGAAGAACAAAACTGTCAGAAGAAGTATTATGGTTATGAAAAGGGCTTAAACAAGTTAACCCATATGTTTACTTGTATATTAACCACTACAAGTACTAAACAAGTTGATATGGATCTCTCCTCCACACTTGCATCATATGGAAATTGCTACAAGAAATTAATGAAATACCAACAGTAAAAACCAACAGTGAAAACTCTGTATTTAAAGATAGCTTTCATTAACAAATTACCTGGTACACCTCTGTGTTCATGAACGATGATGAAATCTGTCACATCGTTGGCCCTGCATGCCTGCAACAGTTGACCAATGTCATAGTTACCCCTGTTTAGCCTCTGGGCATTTGGAAATATCAACTTCAGCTCCTGAGTAAAGAATGAAGATGAATCTGGAAATTATAATATCTATTTCTTATAAATTTGTAAGTTTTGGAAAAGGGAAAAACAGAAATAATGGTCAAGGAGTCACTCAATAGTACTAAACAGACATTCTAGTGGCAAAAAAGTATGACGCTTTATACGGACAAGAAAAATATTCCACATGGTTAGCTGAAAACCCCCATCTCAATATATTGTCCCTAACTCCAGATATGGTTGATTGAATGGAACCTATTTTGGCTGGCTAAACTCTCAGTTCTTCCAGGGAGTGGATCACAGTAGGTGGTCTGTGATGTTGCAGCTTTCTGCAAAAGCTTTACTTTCCTATCATAATCTTCATTTCCATTTATCCTTTAAGCCTGATACATTTGGAATTTTTGCTTTAGCTATCAAGGCTCTCTTTTGTGGGTAATACTACTTTCCTCTGTGAATAAGTGAGTTAAATATTAAAAATATTATAGAAATAAAGAAAAAATCATTCTCAGCTGAACAGCTGTGATGACATCATTTCCCTCTGGTGTTGCCAGATGCATTCACAATTTGTCACGAAAATTTGAAAATTTCATATTACTTGGATACAAATGTTCTGAGGATGAGGTGTTGACCTAAACATGCTGCAAATTCCAGCAATTTTACTACTAAGGAAGCAATATAAGCCACCGGAATATCCCTAAAATCACTTGGGACAACTTTACTCTTAGAGCTGGGCAAAGTGCTATTTGACTGGCACAACTTGACAAGTGAAAAGCATGCTGTAGGTTACCGGCAATGCTTTCAAACTTTAGAGTGTTGAAAGGTTGACAATGCTTCATATTTGGAGGCATTGACCCTCCGATGCTTTTCCAGTATGTAACGGTGAGCTAACCATTTCACGGGATGATAAATAGTCAATCTGCACTGCACACAAGTGACCTGTGTTTAACTTTTCAGTATATTTTTGAGGCAGACATTTTCACCTGTGGCTGAGAAGAAGAGGATCTCTTTCAACGAGACAGCTTTTGCTGGAAATTCAGTCACACATCTTTACTTTCCCTTCCAGTTCAAGAATCAAGATAAACTTTGCCAAGATTGAAAGTTTATCATAACTACATAATGATAAACGGAAAACACTGGAAATTTTATCAAACGATAGAGCAAAGAAATTTGAGTCTAACCATTCACAAGTCCTGTAATCCTCACATCACTAAATTAAATCCTGTTTTCAACCAGCAAATTTTGTTGGTCTTTCAAATTATCTTTTCCCAGTTAACGTAACCCTGACGCAATGTGGGCGTCCATGTGAGAATAAATCAAACCAAACTGAATCCCTTCCATACCTTTGCAAACTGCTTAAGCTTTGAACTAGGATCCCTGGACGTCGTCAGCATGATTTTGGGATCCTCGACGCCTGCCCAACGGTATTCATCATCGATGTGGTTGAGTTCTGAAGAAAACCAGAAATGAAGGATGACCAAAAGATGGAGCTACCACATCCTCAGGAGTATGGACAGACAAGCAGCCATAACTATTACGGCAAGGACTTTCACTGTCTCGGACTACATCATAACATTTGCTATAAACGCAGCCAAATCTGAATACAATATATTGCGAGTCATTTTATCTGGCACATGGTGTATTATGCCTAGTGCAAAACGTCAGGTGCATATGTTACGCCTTTCTTCAATACACTTTTCATTCTTCTCTTATAATACATACAACTACACAAAACATCACAGAATTGCAATGCAAAAATTTAATCACCAATTTATGGCCTTAAAAGGATAAAACCTAAGCAACAGAGATTTCAGGTTTATACAATAGGAGCAGAGAAGCCAATAAAACATTTAAAAAAAAAAACCCAAAACAACTAAGACTGGTTTATTATCGCTCAAGTTGTTGCCTCACCTTCACCGCCTTCGTCATCATAGGCAAGTGACTTCTGTAATTTTAAGGCTTCCTTCTGTAAGGCCGTTGGGATTTCTTTATTATCTGTTCAGACCAAAAAGAGAAACTGGAGGTAAATCAGACACATGTCAAACAGCATTGTGAGGATACCAAGGTATCTAACAAGTTTCATTCATTATGTTCTTAGCAAGACTGGCTTGTCTTACACATGGATTAACAACATCAAGTGGTGGTGTAATTACTTTCTGGGGAAAATGTTTACATATTTGACAATACGTTCTAATGGTAACAGTATAAATTGTGCTGAAGTAATGGCTGTGCTCAAAGAACAGTACTTCAAAAGATACAATAAAATACTAAATCCATGAAGCTTAGATAGCATCTGGTGTGTTTTCACAGTCAATGCAATTTCTTAAATCACCCCCACCCTTCCCCTTCCCACACCCGAACTCGATCACCACTCAAAGAGTACAAAGAAACTCAAAAGTTCCCTTCAAAACCCTTTACCACTACTTGTTAACTCTGGGCAACAGACACCCACCATTAACAGAAGTGGCAGGTCATCTATATTTAGATTTTGTTCTTTACATTTGAACAGTACCACTGAGCAAAATGCAACACAACAAAAGCTTTCCTCAAATGATGCGGCAAAAACAGTACATGATTTGCTTGAAAGTAGAATGCCCTAATTGCTGCATTTATCCTCATGATCCTTCCAGACTTTGACAAAACTTAAGTTATTCATAGTATCCTATTCACCATCTAAGGCATCTTTGAGCTGTCTCTTCCTTTCAGAAGTAGCTCTCTGTTGTTCTTCCAAGGATTTCCGGTACAAATACTCCCTTCTTAACCTGGCTTGACGTCTTAACTGTTGAGGAAAGAAAGTGAGTAAGAAGTTATAAAATTAAGTACTAAAAAGAGTTTAATTATATTACACTACACGATTGAAATCTTTGCAAGAAAAAAGAAAGTTGATTCTTTGGGATGGTCTTTATTCATAGAAAAATGAAAGTCTGCACTTGTACCCTAAGATATTTTACCAAATTTATGTAATTGGGGTTGTTGTTGTTGTTACTGATTGAAGATATGTTGAGCTGCAGAAGTAATAGAATGCTAGTATGTACAGTACATCTTTTGATGCCAGGATGAGAGAAAGTTCAATTTCTTAGGCTGACTAAGGCCTAATTAATCGATGATCATCAACAAACAAAGTCGAGGATTCAAAATACTGACAACTTTTTAATTTAAATTGTCACGAAACTGATGAAAATTTTAAAAAGACATGTTAGAGTAGCTATATTATGTGATAAAATGAAAAGAATTTAATCTGTCTTACAATCTTTAAAATGTTTAACTTACAAAACTTTCGATATTATGAAACAATTAAAGTAAAGACCCGTTTCTAGACTGCCTAACAATGAACAACGTGCACTATACGTACATCAGTTTACAACTGCAGTGTTTACCCCTACTGAAATATCACGGTAGGCTACATGTGTTGCGAATTTTCCAGGTACCTTGCCAAACAACCCCCTGTCTAACACCTGTTTGTTAAAATTTTTGGCACGTTTCCCAAAAACTTTTCATGGAGTAAACTATTTTGGCTCCACTCTAGAAATAATTAGGTCAGTCAATAAAGGATCGGTAAATTTATGCGAAATATTATTTTAGATGTTCAAGAAAAGTAGAAAATATCCCCGTAACATTAAGGTAAGTAAATCACACCTCAAGCCAACCGACTCCACCGCATGAACAAAACAATCTGTTCCCCATGATACACGAGGCACAGTCTATACCATGCAGACATAGCACGATATCTAGGCCCCAATAGCTACAGTACGACCATCTTTATGGAAGTAAACCTTTTAATCCCATGTTTTAGGCCACTTGGCATGGTTTATGCTAAATATTGTTTCCATGTCCTTGTAGTAAACGTCAACTTCGCAAAATACAATTAGTTGTGTTTTTGTTGTGACGTGAGATCTGTAACCGACGAAGTGGTTAGGCTATTTACTATACACTTTACTATGGTACAGTAGGATACGAATTTTCCTTTTTTGGGGGGGAAATTCTAGAAAATACTTTCCCCCCTGCTTAACACCAGATGTGGTCTTATGGTTTATTCATAAATGGGTGAACTAGAGCCTTGTTTACATGACATTAGTTGCATTCAACACGATATACCAGTTTCGCGTGAATTTTTCGAAAGTATTTCGCTCGATTTTAACACCAGATGTGGTCTTATGGTTTATTCATAAATAGGTGAGCTAGAGCCTTGTTTACATGACATTAGTTGCATTCAACACGATATACCAGTTTCGCGTGAATTTTTCGGAAGTATTTCGCTCGATCTTTCGTAAAATTTGAAAGGTGTACCAACGTACTGTTCGTACACAATTGGTAATTTCTCTACTGATTTTCAGATTTTTTTCCTCTAAACAGTCAATGTTGTAAAGGACGGGCTTTTTTTTACAAAGTTCAAAAGTCAGTAAATGAAGTCGATAAACTTTATTTCTTTTCAACTTTCTTAACCATGGATTGCTAGAATAACATTTACACATGAAACGGAAAAAGGATAACCGCATTTTTTCCCCACATTTATCAAATTTCTTTCACAAGAAATTATCATCATATGTTCAATCCTCAAAAAATATCGTCTTGAAAAAAAATTATCGCGATAATAATAATTTTCGATATATGGCCCAACCCTAGTTTTAACCATTAAATATTACAAAAATTCACAGATCTCTTATGGCTATGATGGTTAGATTTCGGCAACAAAACCCCTCCATTGCAGTGAATCGCAGCATGACATAGCAATTTCAAAGTTGCATTATAAGTCAAAAGTATACAGTAACATCTAGATAATCATTTCAAACTTGTGTTTGTGTTGTATGGGTATTATACATAATAACACTTAAAAAGCTCAGGTAACCTGGGGCAATACCTTAGGAGCAACTACTCACCAATAATGGCACAATATTTAGCGAAAATACAAAAATTGAATATTTTGGCATTTTTTAAGTTATTCTAATTCCATTATACAATGTTGTAATACCCTAATTTTGTTATTACTTGTTCCATGGGGTAAGCTTTATATGTTCCTGTTATAGGAGGGTAGTTGGATGTTAAGTTGCTGAGAAATAGGCGCTCAAAATTCAAGAAAATGCTAAAGTGTCACTTGACCTGCAAACTGTGAAATTTCAAACGGTTATAAATCGGTCAATTTTGAAGCAATGCGACTGAAATTTTAACAGTATCCTTGTTTAAAGGGTGTGAAGAATTGCGCAAATAGAAACGTGTAATGCCCGTAATCTGACCTACAGTAGTTTTGAATGAGGTGTAACAGAAGTGTTAGACACCACCATCGATCCCAGAAAATACACACACACAGCTTGCAACCATCGGTAATTAGACACTAGTGTACAGTAAGTACATACAGCTGCGGTAAATACCCACAGCACAGTGTACAAACAATACAGCGATGGACATCTCACATTCTCAGGTCCAGCTAAAGATAACAATTGGTGTAACGTTTCAATACTGTAATGTCTGCATTTTGTAGCGACAGGAACAAAACGTCACTTGCAAGCAACGGAACGTTAACCTTTTCAGATGGCCGCACGCTGTTTTGGGCGATTTTTCAATGCCTTTAATGGTGTACATGTAGTTCTATTGTCAATGTCACAGTCTACAAGTCCAAACTTTGTACTGGAAAATGCTGCACTGGAATAGTAAAGGAATGATAATTCAAATTACATGATAATTCCCAAGTAGGAAATTGTCAATGCTATGACTGGATCATGGATGTCCATATCTTTCACCTATTCTTGATCAATGATGTGTAGCCTACCAATGTTTACTTGGTTAGGCCCTGCCTAACTGTGCCACTGTCAGTCAGCTTGGACATAGAAATACATTGCAGATATTTATATGCTAAAGCTGTAATTTGAGGAAATATGTAAACATAATTTTTCATTTCCTTGTCTGTATAGAATTAGGCCTAAGGTCCAAGGCCTAAGTTTGGTTAGTTTGGTTCGTAGTTCTTTTGGTAGCCTAGCCTAATGAGTAACGTTAGGTCTACACAATTCTATATGCCAAAGTTAAGCCAGGCTAGATTGTACTTGAAACGTTAGGTTAGGTTTTCTCATTTCATAGATTTCTTGGAAATCGTTAACATCTCAAGACTGCTAAGGATTGATTCACACTCGGTGTCGGAGAACTATAACTTACCATTTTCAAAAGAATTTGATATAAATGTGTGCTTCACTGTTAGGAAAGGCTGTATAATTTATCAATACATAAACACCATGTGGGATCCATCGGCGTGTACATTAGCCTCGATGGTGGGATCAGCTGTGTGTAATAGCCAAGGCCTCCATACCTGAGTGACAGTCTAGTGACTGCACCTATAATCATCCAACATCCAATGAAATCTTGCTATTCCTTAAAATGTTCTAGGCTCCGCCCAAAAACATGGCAGACCCATATACGCATATAAGTGTGGATACCAACAGGAATTATTTGAAAGATAACGTTGAAACTGAAAAGAGAGTTTTGTTTTTAATGAAACCCCCATTAATTACTCCTTTCTAACATCGTACAAACCTACTCCTAAGTGTACCGTAACGATATGAGCACATATAACATACAAGGTATTGAAAGACTCAGTGATACACCTGAGGGTCTCATGTAAAGGCATCCTTTCTATGCTAGGCGTTTCCTGCATGATTGACAGTGTCAATCAATTTGATTGACACTTCATACGGTACTGCCGAAAAATTCAATAAATCAGTGTTAAAATCATTCTGGTTTTCGTTTAGATTATTGTATCGCAAAATTTTGAATATTTCTCATCAAATACATTTAAGAAATTTAGTCTTTAGCGATTCCTGAGAAAAATTAAGATTGCATGAAACCTCTAGTGTGGTTTGCTGTAGGTTTCATGAAGGTAGTCACGCGCATAAGAGGTAGCATACAAAAAGTACATGGCGCTACAAGGCAGGTGGGACACAAAATTACACACAAAGATTTTAACTCCCAGCGTACGAAAAATGATCAAAGGATGTAGGAATGTAATTGACTTAACAATTATGTAACAAATGTTTGGCGTTAATGGGAGTTTTTCAGCATTTATACTTTGAATTATGCACTACATGAAACCCTTTGAAAGACATGTTGAGCGTCTCATGCGGCATGAAACCCCTGAGAGACGTGTTGGGCGTCTCGTGGATGGTGCGTGAAACCCTTGGAAACAGGCTGAGCGTCTCATGCAGCATGAAACCTCTGAGAGACGTGTTGAGCGTCTCGTGCACTACATGAAACCCATTTACTAACAGTGTTATTTCATGCAGAACACATTTTAATTAGAAAACAATCAAAGCAAAATGTAAAATAGTCTTCAATTTATTTTATACAACCAAAACAGAGCTTAGAGACAAAAAAGTTTAAAAAAATTCAAGTTCTACTTTACAGAACAATAATTAAGATTGAGAGAAATATGAAATTTGCCATAGGATTTGAATAACTGTTTAAATCTATATCAGACCCTAACCACAGTTGACTTTTGTATGCGCTAATCAGGGGCATAGCCAGGATTTGTAGTTGTAGGCACGACTATCAGAGCCGTCTCTATATACGGCTCTGACGACTATCTGAGCGGAGCGCCACTATCGTGTGTTGCTGCATGGTGCCATGGAACGCCAACATGTCGGCTACGAACAGTGGGGAAATTTCACGAGATTTTCACTGTAGTTTTAGAAATGTCAGAAAACTGTTTTGCAAAGCATGTAAAGGGAAGGACAACCGGTGAGTGTAAACGAAGAGGTTAAATGTATGTGAGCGTGGGTGCATGGGTGGATCGATGTATTTGTGTTGAAGGTGAATACTAAGGTGGAATGACAATCTCCGGGTTTTCCCTTACCTGATTACTATACTATATCCACATGAACTCAGTAACATATAAGTGGAACACTGAAGCAATCAATCATCAATTAATGTGACGTAGGCCATGCATAGAACCTGCAATATGCGAAAATTGTTCCGTAAAACTAGCTTGGCTTAATCAGATAGTTTGTATTAGTTATTGATCGCATTGATGATTTTACTTGGCAATGTATAATAGGCTATTGAGTTACTAACTATAGAGAAAAGGAACGTTTAACCGTCTAATTTGTATGCCTTGTTTTCTATTTGAATGAGGCGGAGGAGCGGATCACTTATGATGACGTTTACTTCTAGAGGGGCTGCCAGAATAAAATAAAGAAGGATCAGTCCTCACCCAGCCCCGCCCTCCCCCATCCCACCCCGCTGCCAAGCAGAATATTACAAACTGATCACATTTGAACGATACAAATGAAACGCGAGCTTGGTAATAGTAACAAAATGACGGAAAGTGTGTCGGTGATATAATCAAACGTTTTCTATATTTTTTATATTATTTATGCATTTGCATACAACTTCCTTACCTGTGGCTTCGAGCTAGCCATTGTTCTTGTGTGGGATTGGATCTACAAACACTGACGTCTCCAACAAATATTACATCTCCTAATAGTCCAACAGTACAGTGTTTAACCCAATTGGCGCAAACTTAAAAGGCACGAAAAACAGCCGAGTTCCACTCAGTTTCAGGATCTCTTCTCGTAAATTAAAAAAAACATGAGTAATTTGGTTATTTCAGTCCAATGTATATTCCACCGATTCCAGAAATCACGGAGAATGAGGCAATTTTGGGGAAAAGAACGAAATAGTCAAACTTAACAATTGAAAGGATAGAAAGGTCAAACGGGCAACCGGCATGCCCTGGCATTCATCCTGTTTTCGCATAGCCTCTTCATACTCATAGCTTGCAGACCATGTAGTCAGTGCATGTAGTAGCAATCAACGTGACTCAACGCCCTGGTAGCCTCAGCAGGTTAATTAATAGAGGCGTTGACGTGTAAGTTAAATTCGATCCTGATTCCGTTAGGTCGCAACACAAAAAAATTCTCTTTTTGTTAAGCGCTCTCTCCAAAAATGCCCGACCCCACCCATCTTCGGCCGCATCCCCAGGTTCGATACATTTGGATTTTGTTTTTGCTTTTTTTGCTCCCTTTTGATTGTTCACCGTCGCCCATCGCGTCCCCGAAAATTTATGTGGGGGCACTCTGCCCACTACCATCCCCCCCCCCCCCTCTCTGGCTTCGCCACTGACAGTTGCGACATGCATCAGCTTTATTTAGTACCGTACTGCATTAACCACTCTAGGGCATTCAGTTGAGGGATTTGGAATATGTTAATGAGCTAAATCGATGATATGTCGATTTAAATAGGTAGTCAATTTAAGCTGCTAGAAACTGGTATAAGTCCAGGGAAATCGACATCTACCGATTTAATTCGACATATCATCGATTTAAACTGGTAGATGTTGATTTAAATTGACATATACCGATTTATTTTACATATCATAGATTTATATTGGTATATGTCACTCGATTTAAATCGGAATATGTCGATTTAAACTGCATGGTATAAGTCGAATTAAATTGGTATATGTCGATTTAAAATGACATATACCGATTTAATTTGACATTATTATCATCAATTTAAACTGGTATATGACGATTTAATATGACATATATCATCGATTTAAACTTGTAGGCTATATGTCGATTTAAATTGGTATATGTCGATTTAAACTGGTATATGTCGATTTAAATCGATGATATGTCAAATTAAACTGGTATATGGCGATTTATATCGGTAGAAGTCAATTTAAGCTGCTGGAAACGGGTATAAGTCGAAAGTAAATCGGTATAAGTCGATTCCCCACGAATTGAGACTGATGGCCCGCCATAGTAGCAATCGGTGCTGTTCAACAATTGCTCAACCACGTGATGTAATATCAATTTAAAGAGGTTATGAAATGGAATTTTTTTCTTTATCATCGTATTCTGTACACTCGTGGCTTTCCAATGATACCCAATTTGTGTCAAACGAAGCTTTCATCCTCGAGGAATAAACGATCAAAAATTCGAGGGTAATAAAAACTTTTCAAAAAATTTGTGTATTTACGGTAATACGGCGTGACGTCAGTCGAGGAACTCAGCTCGCTTCCGAGACGCTATGTTTACATTCTTAAACGTCTGAGAACACACAACATTGCAGTGCACCATAGTAATTGAGATTTGGTGTTTGGAGTTTTGTTTTTACGTAAATTTATCTCGTAACCGATATGTGGTATATCAGGTTGCTCCACCACAAGTAAAGACGGATTTCTGCTGCAAGTTTTTCCAAAAGATGACAGAAATCGAAGAATTTGAACACGTCTCGTTCAGACACTACACATACAAAACGTTACGAGTGCCTGTAGGCCTATACTGTTGCCAAATTACTTGTTATGACCATAGCCTTAGGCCTCCTTGATGTAGCAAATTACGATTTTTTTTGGTTACCTCATATTTTGCACAAAACTTAAACCCAGTTGGTTTAAGAACAATCAATAACAGATCTGCAAGTGTTCTTTTGTGGTAAAACTGGCGTTGTGTTGTGATTTTACGTAACAGTAATAATAAAACGATGATACAATTACACGGGCTAGCCTGTTATACAACGTCTATTGGTTAGGTCTAGACCCCATGTTACCACTACTATTACTATAGGGTTGCAAATAATTTTCGTCAACGCTTACGAATGTCCTGAGAGGTGAAGTCCTATTTCCTCGGAATCGGAAGATTCGGGAGAAGACATTTTCAATTGATGAGAAGAGTGTTGTGTTTACATGTAGTAAATTGTATAACGCCGTATCGGTAAACAGAGGAGTCGGCTTTGGCTGAAATGGTTCCTTTGATGACGTCAGATGAACTGCGGTGGGCAGCTTTGATTTTTTTACGAGTGGCAGCTCGGGAGGTCTCAAGGGAATACTTTGACAGCGAATTTCTGGCGTTTGAAGCCGTATTTACGGAAAGTTGTGCATGGGTGGTGTTGTAGTAATGTAGATAAACCATTCCAAGACATGACAATTTTCCATTTCATAACACACTCACACAATCTAGCGTTACTTATGCTTTCTATCCATACAGTGGCGGCGGAACCGGGGGCAAATGCATGATAAGCCCCCCCCCCCCCCAATATTTACCAAGGCTCCGAAACGTGCATCTGCCCATTTTTCAATGCATACATGTCGATCTGTCCAATGCACACGTATACTATATAGGTGTAATAATTTTAGTAATTGCTGGGGGACCCTCGGTCCGTCCCCTGGCTACAGACCACATTGTCACCCCAACCGCGTCTTCACGCCCCGTGAAAAGTGGAAGCAGTGAGTGTGAGTACCGGTAAGCGTAACACAACTTCGTCTTAGGCCAATGACTTGCCTAATTTCAGCCAGTTCTCCAACATCCCCTTTCTTAGTGGCGGAGCGTTCATATATACAGTCAGGGGGCGGATGCCCCCCCCCTGACGGACTCAAATGGACTGCTGGCGCCCTTTTCAGCTTTTCACTACTTTTCACTTATTCGCGATTATTGACTATTTTATTGCGCTCTCATATACCTATTGACATTTGTCATATTCTGTTGGTGTAATTTTCCGACACAATGGCGACGACACCTATTTATTCTCCGTTTATCTGCAAATTAGCAGGGCCCGGAAAGGGTCATTCAAGGGCGGCGGAACCGGGGGAGGGGGGGACAGGGGGCACGTGCCCCCCACTTTTCCTCAGGTTAAAAATGTGCCCTTTTTCTACATAAAAATTGAGGTGTCTCAAGTTAGCAAGAGGCCAGGGAACCAGAATGAACACTCGGGAAGGGCCGTTTCCGGCCATCTGAGGGGTTTGTAAACCAAAAATTTTCTTGTACGCTCCGCGCCAACCGATGGTGGCGCTCCGCTCAGATAGTCGTGTATACAACTTTCAAATCCTGGCTACGCCCCTGACTTTTAATGAATTTCTGCGGGTCAAACTCAAAGCTATTTCGAATGGAAAAAAATTGTTAAGATATTATCAAGAAATAAACTCTTATTCGGAAGATTCCTACATTAGCAACTAGCATGATTTCACCTCGTTTTTACTCAAAACTTGTTCCTTGTGTCCCAATTTGCGCATTGGATATTGCAGTGCTAGTATGCATATTTTCCTTGAGGGTGGGGGGGGGAGCGTTGATGGAGTGATGTGTATACGCAAATAAGATAATACAATAAGAGTTATAAAGGGTACTAAATATAAGGCTGTATCATTCCAATCGAATTTCTGCAAAGTGCCCTTTGATGTCGGTGCCCCCCCCCCCAGATTAAAAGTGCTTCCGCCGCCCTTGGGGTCATTACCTGCAATCTAGGGAGTATCTTTATTCAAAAATTTTCTGTACGCTCCGCGCCAACCTGTGGTGGCGCTCCGCTTAGATAGTGTCGAAAGCGCCCCTACAGACCATTCTTGCCCCCCTGACCAATACCCCTAGCTCCGCCACTGCCCTTACTACACTCAAAAACGTCTTTGCGAGTACACTACGAGTAATTGCTACTCTCTTAAAACACCATCGAATATACAAATTACAATGTTTTTACAGACTTTTACGTGCAATATGAGAAATTGCAGGTTTGAGACCCATATTTTAGGGCTAGGTATTCGCAGCATAAAACACTCGGCAAGTGCCGTTTCCGGCCATCTGGGGATTTGAAAAAACCCAAAATTTTCTTGTACGCTCCGCGCCAACCGACGGTGGCGCTCCGCTTAGATAGTATCCATGCACACATTTGCCCCCCCAATAATTTTTCCGTTCCGCCGCGCCTGTATCCATAACAACTCCTGCTGTGACACTGACCGTCATCGACAAAAGAAGTTCGAGTGCCTGAGGATTGTGTAAGGTAAGCAAAAAGCAATGTTAAAGAAAACTCTGGGTCTATGGAAATGACATTCTTGCATGAACCATGAAGCAGTGTAACAGTGCCTATGGTTATTTACACAATGAAGCGTTGGAGAAAAATTAGCCTCGACTGTGTAAACGTTCAACAAATTGCCGAAAATCACATGTTGGACGAAATTTGTGTTTTGAAATGCCAGGAGTCGCAAGGGTTATCAGCAGTATACAGGCAAATACCATCCGACTATAGAGCGTGCAAACCCATGAAGCATGTTCGCGGTTTTTATCAGCTAAACTAAAATCTGTGTCTAGTATAATAACGACCTATATAAGCTGGGCTGGGTGTACTTTTGGACCAGACGGGCCTGGACCCCTGTGAAAGTGGGAACACAAAGATAAGTGGCAACTTGTGACCTACATTGGAAAATATACGAACGCAACACTGGGGTGTACCCGACTTACTTGACGTAGCCACGAGGTAATGAAGGCAAGCAAGCATTGTGTTCACCTTTCAATGCAGGTGCCTTATTTATATGCAGAGTGCAACCTCGAATACCTGCGGAGGGGGAGTACCGTAATCAAATGGACTGATGCCACCGCCCCCCCCCCCCCTAAGGCGGCAGACATAATATTACAAAACATCCTAATCTATAAAATATTAATAAAGGCCTACAACAAATGTGGTGCCGGGACCGTGAACGTAAAAGCTGAAGATTCTCCAACATTACGACAAAGGTAGTAATAATCACCTGCTTTGCAAAACTATAAAAAAAAATGGCATATGCTTACTGAATTTCCCAGTTGTGTTGTATATTAGTACATTTTGTTGATGCAAAATGGTCAAACTCAGACGTTCCAAATGTTCGAAGGTATAGTATCGGGGTACACCCCTTAGTCCGACAAGTTTTCAGTCCGACAAGTTTTCAGTCCGAAAATAAAATACACGTTTTCAGTCCGAAAATGAAATACACGTTTTCAGTCCGAAAATGAGATACACGTTTTCAGTTGGAGAATGAAAGCATGCAGTTTTAATGCCATAATACCACCAATAAACGGTGACAGCCCGAACTGATAGTAAAGAAATCGATTGAATCTTTCGTATTATGTCTCACATCACCGGCCTCAACAAAGACTTGGGACCCCTTAACAACTATCAGTTACAAACATATGTAATCCGTGCTTTGCTTTGTTGGGGCAGTTTTAGGTGATTTTGTGATTTTCCCCTTCATACCAAAGTTAAGTGTACCACTGCCCTTGGAAGTCACCCCCCCCCCCCCATCCATAAACTGAACCTTCAGACTCACACATAGACTCGTAGACCTGACGTCAAACTAGGTAAATTGTTATTTTTACAATTGGACACATTCTACTAGGAGCAGGGATACTAGGAGCAGGGATATTATTATTATTATTATTATTATTATTATTATTATTATTATTATACGGTGGAGGGTGGGGCGTGACCGTTTGAAAATGTGATCATAAAGACCTCTAAATGCAATGATTATAAAGCAAACATTTAACTGATGTAACTTTGGACACTCCCTCACCCCTTCTCGGCCTCGTGCACCCCCTCACCCCCTTCTCCCCTCTTACACCCCTCACCCCCTTCTCACCCTCTTATATCCCCCTCGAACTCGATAATCTTGTTCATATACGATACTTTTCTTTCTACATCTTCTACAATACGTATAAGCAATAATACAACCGTCATCTTGTATGCAATTCAGAAAAGGCTATAAGAAAGCCTTGTCGTTAAACACTGGCAAGCAATAATTGATTCATTTATTAACGTAACGTTAAGTTTGACTTGACAAGACTCTTCGACCGAGGAGCCGAGGATTATGGTTCATTTCGTCTTATATGTTTACAAGAGGAACAATTAAAAATCAGTAATCGCACAAAATGAATTTAACTCGGGCTATGATTTTTTTATGAGGTAGTAATAATCTTGAAGCGAGCGACTTTTTTTTTTTTTTTTAAATAATGTAGAATTTTGAAGCCGTGGTTGCTTCTATCAAGATCGATAATTTGTACACAATGATCAGCTTAAAGAAACACATGACGATAAGAAACCCTTTGTTGTTCCTTTTAATTGTCTTTTATGGCGTTTAGAGATAATCGATTTCAAACTCATGTGTGCGGCCTTTGTACTCTCAGTAAGATGTATCTATTGAGACAGAAATGTTCATATATATTGGCCATTCAAGTGATTCAACAGGCAATATATAAACTCAACATAATACGCGGTATAAACGGGGAGATTTTCTGCTGTCTCTTTAGATTGTTACAATTTTTTTTATTATATTATCACCACAAGCATTGTAAATATACTTTGATGTAAATATATCTATTCTTAGAATTTTCTTATAAAGTTTCCATATTGATATTTTTTTTCGTCATATGGCTTTATCACTGCTTTGCATATATGCCTATTATTAATAAAAATGAGCAAGGTTCAGTATGGCCTATATACGGTATACAAAGCAAATTTTGAAGGAAAATGTAGAGAGATCTTTTAGAAACAAATCATCTTTTTTGATGATTAATTTTGAAAGTGTCTAAATGGTTTGTATCATATGACTAATTATTTCAGTTTTGAATATAATATTTCCGCGTAGACGTGTGTATTCCAGAAAGAAAAAGAAAGAAGTAGGTATGATAATTTAATAATATATAGGCCTATATATATATAATGAACAGTATATATTTAAGCTTCGACTGAGAACGTGGATTTTATGAGAACTTGGATTTTATTTTCGGACTGAGAACGTGTCGGACTGAAAACTCGTTTTTTCGGACTGAAAACGTGTATTTTATTTTCGGACTGAAAACGTGTATTTTATTTTCGGACTGAAAACGTGTATTTTATTTTCGGACTGAAAACGTGTATTTTATTTTCGGACTGAAAACGTGTCGGACTGAAAACTCGTTTTTTCGGACTGAGAACGTGGATTTTATTTTCGGACTGAAAACGTGTCGGACTGACAACGTGTACCCATAGTATCGGTATTAGCATCGGACAGCATAGGCACCAAATTATAGCACACCATAATTGCTAGAAGTTATCAAAAAGTGCTTTCCGGGAGGTCTTTACTCTCCAAATTGTTCTTTGACAATTTTTAGGACACACAAGACGACTGAATGTCCCAGTGAGGAAAATTTCCTCGAAGGTTGTAATGAAATCAATTTAAGAATTTTGTCCAAAGGTGACCATATTTTAATATCTAGCATATTTGGGACCAATACAGAATACCTTTAACGTGTTATTCAAATTGACCAATCAGTGTCCATGTGGATATTTTCTGTCACGTCCGATTCGTGATTGACAACAAGTTTTAGTCATCGCCGACTTTGAGCTTGGACTTTCCGTTTAAACTGGGATAGTTTTAGTCATGATGAAAATTTTGTATTCATTTTTAACTACTAATAGGAAAGCCGGTATGTGTTGCTTAATAAACAGATTTTCAACGCAATATATGCAAGCTCAATTTGTAACGTATATGGCAAGCCATGTGGGACAAACATTGCATAATATATCCGCGTATTAATTTGAATTTATACGCGTATTAATTGGAATATATACGCGTATATATTATTAGCCAATCATATGGCTTAAAAATATCCGCGTATTAATTCGAATATACACACGTATTAATTCGAATATATACACGTATTAATTCGAATATACAGTGGCGTCACCAGACTTTTCAGTCTGGGGGGGCACCAGCATTTGATGGGGGGCACTTATGTGGATACTGATCGCCGTCCTGGGGGAGGGGTCTAAGGGGAGGGGGTGCCCCATCCAGGCGCGGCGGAACTGGAAAATTATTGGGGGGGGGGGGGGGGCTAATGTGTAGAGACTATCTAAGCGGAGCGCCACCATTGGTTGGCGCGGAGCGTACAAGAAAATTTTGGGTTTTAAACCCCTAGATGGCCGGAAACGGCACTTCCCGAGTGTTTTATGCTGCGAATACCTAGCCCTAAAATATGGGTCTCAGGCCTGTAATTTCTCAGATTGCACGTAAAAGTCTGTAAAAACATTGTAATTTGTATATTCGATGGCGTTTTATGAGAGTAGCTATTACTCGTAGTGTACTCGCAAAGACGTTTTTGAGTGTAGTAAGGGGATGTTGGAGAAATGGCTGAAATGAAGCAAGTCATTGGCCTAAGACGAAGTTGTGTTGCGTTTACCGGTACTCACACTCATGGCTTCCACTTTTCACAAGGCGTGAAGACGCGCCTGGGGTGACAATGTGGTCTATAGCCAGAGGACGGGCCGAGGGTCCCCCCAGCATTTACTAAAATTATTACACCTATATAGTATACGTGTGCATTGGACAGAAATACAAGTATGCATTGAAAAATGGGCAGATGCACGTTTCGGAGCCTTGGTAAATATTGGGGGGGGGGGGGCTTATCATGCATTTGCCCCCTCAACTTTTTCATTGGGGGAGGGGGGCTGAGCCCCCCAAGCCCCCCGGTTCCGCCGCCTCTGCCCCCTTCCCCTTTGGAAAATTTTCGCATACGGAGGATGGGCTAGCTGCAAAATGCTGCCACATTTGATGCTAAATTCGATAAGAAGATATCTCCAGAAATCGCTATTTTTGAGGTAATGATTTTAACAAGGCGCAGAATTTTGCAGAGGATATGAACCACATGCTGTCGATATTATGCCTAACCCTATCAATAGAACCTACATTTGTTGAATTAATGTGTGCATGACCCCGACTCCTTTCTTGTCCTTCTCGTTTTCGCCCATTATCTATTAAGATGTAACATGTTTCAGCATCGTTATTGGCTCCTATCAGGGATCTCACCATGCAATCCAAAGTTTGATCACACATCGAGTATGGCTCAGTATGCAGGTGTGAACATTCGCCATTTGTTCCTACAAGCATCTGACCTCAAATGACCTCTGCACCCCCTACACAACAGGGTTAATATATGGGTCCACAAATATAGGCAAGTATGGTGCCTGCGGACCCTCACATTCTCACATTTCGTCAGCTCGTAACCTGTCAACCTCAGACCAAGGCAACATATTGCAGTACCCTCCCTTCTCACAGTCATGTAGCTCGCGAAGCGGACGTTTATATCCGCTGGTATGGCGTGAGCACTGACACATTCAATGTAAATATCGACACCTGTTGTGATGGCGCGGGTTACGACTTCGATACCCGACGTTCAAGGATAAACTTTTTCATTTTTTCGCAGCTCATTTGAAGAAAATACGAATTCCTGTGCTTCTTTGTCCTTATGAAAAACCACCTCAGATGGTGGGAGTTGAATATAACAAAATAAATATATATTTTTTTACCAACCCAAATCTCAGATGGGGGGGGGGGGGCACTCGGGGGGGGGGCACTGGGTTTTCCAGGGGGAACGTGCCCCCCTGCCCCCCCCCCCCCCCCCCCCTTGGCGACGCCACTGCGAATATATACACGTATAAATTCGAATATATATACACGTATTAATTCGAATATATACACGTATTAAATAAAATACATATGGGGATTAAATCCAATATATGCACGGATTAATTAGAATATACACGAAAAAACATTTCCGCACTTGCTGTGTACATATACCAACTATAAATGTTTCGGCGGGCTCGCGAGATCGCTTCAAAAAGCGAAACTTTACACATGTAGGCTACAACACATGTATATTCGAATTAATACGCGTATATATTCGAATTAATACGCGGATATATTATGCAGTGTTTGTTCCACATGGCTTGCCATAAACGTACGCATAGGACTATAACGTAGTAGGGGTATGCTATACACTCAATACGGCCGAATAATGTAGTGTATTGACCAAGGTGTACTTTTGGAATGACTGTGTAAAGAAGATTGATGGAATTTAGACATTCGATGAACCAAACGTAAATCAGTGGTCTAAGGGCACCATCCCGTATATTAATGTTCACTCACGCCATGATGTTGACCGTTCGCCAGTTTATGTAGACTTTATATGCATTATCATGCCACACTATATTACACTTTTGATACAGGCATTGAAGACTCGCCCCAAACCGCGTGCCGCCCTCTGAAACAATGAAGTTTTCTCTTGTTGTCGCTACAAAATGCAGACAGTAATGAAACGTGATACCTTGTTATCTTTTATCTGGACCTGAGTTCAGGGAGTTCCATAACAACTCCCTGCTGACATGTCCATCGCTGCTATGTTCACTGTGTTGTGGGTATTGACCGTAGCTGTATGTATTGACTGTAAACACTAGTGTCTAATTACCGACGGTAGCAAGCTATGTGTGTATTTGATGGGATCGATGGTAGTGTCTAACACTTCTGTTGCACCACATTCGACACTAGGTCAGATTACCGGCATCAGACGTTTCTTTGTGCGAGAGTCATCACTCCCTTTAAGGATGTTGAAGAGGATGAAATAAACTACTAATGGTTTGAAAATCAGGAGCATTGAATGTTTTAAGCGTATTGGAACCATATTGGTGAAACAGATAGAATCCGATGCGAGAAGTACCACATAGGCTGGGGAGTACAGAATGCTAAAAATGTGTATGCCCTCTGTCTTGCTCAACATCTAAACGGTCATGTGGGTAAATTTGTGAGTGTTAGATAGTCCAAGTAATCAGCTGCTATTTCAAATGGTGGATATAGGACATGTCATGCTAACATCGTTATGGTGCTCTAGTAACCTTGGAAAGTGACGAATTTAGTCAATGGCTGTTCCATCAAACTTCATTTTCAAAGCGCAAAGCCTTGTCCTAAATAGATAATATGCTAGTATTGAAAATCTCATCTTGTCTTTATTAATGGACCAATAATTCTCTGTGTATCAGGACTTTTAAATTGATTATAAATGTTGTCAAGCGAAAAGGCAGAAAGATGTGAAACTCACACGTCACCTTTCACACCTGCTATTCTAGGCCTATTATGTTCACTGCGTGTTGCAAAAGTGATCAATACATAGAAGTAGTATATAGGGCAAGTACATAATATAGTACACGCATAGGCCTATGCATGTTGACTTACATTGTGTTGTTACTCGAGTTTCACGCCTGCACGGCGATCATCAGACAAACTGACGCCAAATGATCGTGGGACCTTATTTCCTTCTAGCACGGATGTTTGGTCTCTTACCACGGCGATACTTTGGATGAGCTCAGTGTTTGTTCATACTGTCCTTCGTACGTAAAAGATTGCCAGCTTTTCTTCTACGCAGAGGTTGCACTGGCCTGATTCGCGTTTGTGTGTGTTCGATTCCTTTACTATCTCCCAACTTTATATTGTGGCTAAATCCCCTTCTTTCAGGTTCCATACGTACTATGACCGTTCTGTTTAATATGGTACTTCTGTACCCAGAACAATTTCAACTTCACGACGGGTTCGTACTTTTGGGACTCATCATGCGAAGGTACGAATCGAACCCCGGAACTTTGCATCACAGACCGAAGTCCGTAACACTCGACCGCAGTGTTGTTATTTAATAATTTAATATATATATCTGTCATACCACTTGTAATACACATTGATTTCTTATTTACGGCTTGGCTTGGGGAGCAGCTCGATATTCATGAGGTCCGTTACTCATAAGGTTCATTGGTCATAAGGTTCGTTTAGTCACAAGGTTCATTGCTCATAAGGTTCGTTATCCATAATTAGAAAAAAACCGGTTCTTTAGTCATAAGGTCCGTTCTTCATAATTGGAAAAAAGTTTGTTATTCATAATTGGAAAGAAGGTTCGTTATTCATAATTGGAAAAAAGGTTCGTTATTCATAATCGAAAAAAAGGTTCGTTATTCATAATTGAAAAAAAGGTAATTCGTTTTTTCATAATTGGCAAAAAGGTTCGTTATTCATAATCTTCTAGAAATAGGTTCACTTTTCATAATCGCGGGGACGTCACGCCCCAGTGCCCCTAAATCCCACTGCCCCAAAGTTGAGGTACCACTGGCAGTTTCGAGCTGTGCGTGGCCATGGGAAGAGGGGGTCACTTGCAGCCCAGACGTGGGCTTAAGGGTTAACGACGGCAACTAAAGAAATTACGGCTACCGCATGAATAATTTGCCGACTAGTCACAGCTGCAGCATGAACCATTTGCCCACAGGAGAATTTTTTTATTACTTTTTTGGGGAAGGGGAGAGGAGGGGGAGGGTCGCTCCGCCCTGCTTCTTTTGTTGCTAGTAGTACTATATAAATACTGGATCTTTTTCTGATTATTGAAAAACAAAATGTGTACGTGAAGGTCTTTGGAAACTTAGCTTCCCGAACGTTGATTGAAATAGTAGCCCACTCTTCTTCTTTTTCATTTTTGATCGCTATAGTAATTAGCAAAATATATATAAACTATTTAAGACATTTTTCGTAGATTTATATGCTCCGTCTGCAGCAGCGAATACTGAAATGATTCCATTCTTTTTATTTATTTATGATATTTTGTCGCCCAGACACTTCGTCAAGCGCTTGTGACGAGGAAGTGCGATAACGCATCAGTTGCAATGGTAAAATGGACTGCATTGTTATGTAATTTTAAGTTTCGTACGGAAAATTGACTACTCAACTAAACAAGGGGGTTGGCTTGAATTAAAAGTTGCCCGCGTAGTTTATGACGACTTATTTTCTTTCCGTAGGTGCCTGAATCTGCAAATCGTAGAAGAATTGATCATGATCGGCTTTAATTTATTTTCTCTCCAATTTGCTAATATTGGCTCATGATGCAAATGTCTGGAACTCCTATTCTTACATAATATTGATGTCACTGACAGATAGAGGGGTCAGAACCAGATGGCTATATATGTGTACTGCTTTTTCTTAAAATCAAAGTTTTCTTTAGCTTTCCATCAATTCATTTATTTGTTTATGTTGATTATAATTAGGTCTATTATACTATTGGTTTTCCCGCATATGTTAGATATTGGTCGGACGTTTTAATCACTGAACCAATAGGCAGTCGTTATTTTTTTTGAGGTAGCAGGGGAACGGAGACGGGTGCGGGGTAGTAATGGATGTGTGTGTGTATTGTGTGTTCTATGGGTGTGTGAGATTTACTTGATATACAGTTGTGCGAGTTAATACCATACGTTTACACAGGTCGAGTCAATTTAGTCGAACTGAAACTTAATTTTTCATTTTTACTAAATCAATGGTTAGTGCTAATGTTATGAAGTAAGTCGTAACCAACCATCCTCCCAAATACCAAAGATGCTATTGCATGTACTTTATACCAGTTAATGGCAATTATCAACTCCGTTTACCGACAAGACAATACTCATGTCGAAAACAATTTAAAAACTTATTAAATGTGTGAAGGAACCAACCCCGTCCGACCCACAGCGTCCAACCCCCCCCCCCACATCTATATATCAAATCCTCTGCGTAGTGCGTGCACCCTTCAGTCCCTCAATTTACTAGTGAAAGTCGCGTTGTGTAGGCGTTTGTCACCTGTTTTTGGTGACACATTTTGCCTTACTCTAGAGATCAAACACGATGCTATCCAACTCGAACTCATTTGCGATTCCTAAAGACGGACCTTGAAAGAGATAATTTGAACAGACTTTTTTTTAATGAAATGAAGGTAAACGACAAAGGCAAATGAATAAATATAATTGAAATGAGTTGGATTATATACATATATATAGGCTATATATATATATATTTATATATATATATATATATGTATATATATATATATATATATATATATATATATATATATATATATATATATATATATATATATATATATATATGGGGGGTTAAACCATGTGATTTTCCTGGTTCTTTTGTTCCTTTTCGTTGAGGCAGGCCGGGTTTCTGGTTCGAATCTGAGGTCGCAGTCGTAGCCACTTGAGATGAGCGCCTCTTTGTATGCTGGTGACGTTTCGTTGAATATGCTTTCTTTGCATGATAGGCTGCTTAATCTCTTGTTTACGGCTGGGGGGATGTTCTTTATGATGCCTGGTGGGTGGTCCGAGTGTGAATGGATGAAGAGGGGGTTGTCGCCTGGTTTCCTGTAGTTCACACACTTCCGCCCCGTCGTGGCTTCCCATAGTCACGTCGAACGAATTTTTGCTGTCCTTCTTGGTCCACGGGTTGGCGTCATTAAAGAGGATGGACTTTCTGGCGTGCATTATTACTGTGTGGTCGATGGCAGGAATGCTAACATAGGTTTTTGCCCAATTGAGGGCGTCGGTTAGGAGCTTTTCTGTGATTGACGGATAGAAATCGACTATGTCGAAGATCATGAAGGTTCGGTGGTGCTTATCCTTCAAGGATTTGAACCATTTGTCCTCTTGAACTAGTTGTCCTCTTCATCTTACACAATCTGAAGCAGCACCTTAACCCAGCTGATGTGGGCTTGTACCGTGATGACGGCCTGACCGCACTCAGGACCCGCTCGGGCCGATTAGCCGACATGAAACGTAAAGAGGTCACTCAACTTTTCAACAAGTTTGGCCTGAAGGTCACCATCGAAACCAACCTGCAGGTAGTGAACTACTTAGACATCACAATGAACCTCGCCAACGGATCGTTCGCCCCCTACAGAAAACCAGGCGACAACCCCCTCTTCATCCATTCACACTCGGACCACCCACCAGGCATCATAAAGAACATCCCCCCAGCCGTAAACAAGAGATTAAGCAGCCTATCATGCAAAGAAAGCATATTCAACGAAACGTCACCAGCATACAAAGAGGCGCTCATCTCAAGTGGCTACGACTGCGACCTCAGATTCGAACCAGAAACCCGGCCTGCCTCAACGAAAAGGAACAAAAGAACCAGGAAAATCACATGGTTTAACCCCCCATTTAGCAAAACTGTAAAGACAAACATCGGTAAAACTTTTCTGAAGTTAGTGGCCAAGCACTTTCCCCCAGGACACAGGCTGCATCAAATATTCAACAAAAATACCCTCAAATAAGCTACAGCTGCATGAGAAACGCAAAGGCTCTTATCAACAGCCACAATAAAAAAGTTCTTTCAAAGGCCGTTGAAAACCCACCCAACCATGGATGCAACTGCAGAATGCGAGAGACCTGCCCCCTCGGAGGAGAGTGCTTGACCCCTTCCATAGTATACAACGCTGAAGTGACTGCCGGGTATTCTAAGTCTATTTATATTGGTATGTGCGGAGGGCAGTTCAAAACAAGGTTCAATAACCACAAAAAGTCGTTCAACCTGAAGAATTATCAAGGAGAGACTGAGCTTTCAAAACATGTTTGGTCTCTAAAAGAAAGCAATAGAGCCTTCCAAATCTCCTGGTCCATTGTCAGGAGATCAAACACATCGATCAACAGCTCAGGTTCTTGTAATCTATGCCAGGCCGAGAAACTAGCAATAATAGATCATTCTAGCCCTAATCTCCTGAACAAAAGGTCTGAAATCCTCGCAAGCTGCAGACACCAACCAAAACACCCCCAAAATAAAGTCAAGACTAAGATGAAAGAGAGATAGCTTTTTAGTACACCTCCTGACGATTGCTAGTAAGCATGAAACTCTGAGTAGAGGTTTGGCTGCAAAATTCAAAATTTACATTACGCTCTTCTTCATAACGCGGAATTGAGCACTCTGTCGTGTTCTACTTGGAACATTTTATACACTTATATATATATATATATATATATATATATATATATATATATATATATATATATATATATATATATATGTTGAGACTAGTTGAGACTAGTGGAACACAACTAGTGTTCCACTAGTGTTCCAATAGTCTCAACATATATTTTGCTCTGTCCATCGGACATAGAGCACTCTGCGCCAAGATAGACGCCAACCAACCAACTTCTCAACTATATATATATATATATATATATATATATATATATATATATATATATATATATATATATATATATACCACTGAGGTTTGTTTACAAGTGACGTAAACTTCCGGCTCGGATAGCAAAAAATCTACATGGTCATGATACAAAAAATTGATGATGCCATGAAAGGCCAATTTGTCAGCTATCCGGTAATGGGTAGCGTTTAGCTAGTGAAAACTTCTATCTAGACTTAAAGACCACATTACTTTTGTGATTTAGTGTGAGTCAATGGGGCTTTTAATGGGCGTATGCTACCTTAACTTTAAGCAGCCTGCGCAGAGCCGTTTCAGTGCTGCACTTGGTCTTATACGCAGACTGAAAGACTTCATTAAGACCGTTGTTCTCCATTTGCTCATTGAACTGGGAAATCACAGACTTCTCGATCACTTTGCCAATAAAACTGATGTTGGGTACTCAGGCTGGCCTGTAGTTCTGTAACTCATTCCTGTCAAGATTAAGTACAATGTGGCGAAGGCTCCCGCAGAAACGGGAGCTACCGGAAAACGGGGGCCTTCGGCTCCCAGTAGAGGCTCCAAAGGGGGGGGGGGGGAGGGGATGAAGTGGCACGATATATATTACTTATACACACACACACTGGGGTAATATGGGGGCATATTTGGCATTGAGGATTACTGCAACGGAAATTGCCTGCGGAGGTGGAAACTGAGTAGGGGGTTGACGAAATGCTAGCATGGGGGTACCTGAAACGATTCTCCTACATACTGATCGTCTTGGAATACAGCAAATTCCTGTTTGATAGAGCTCATAAAGGATTTTTGCTGCTGCTGCTGTTTTGCCATAGTCCTCATAGAACCGTCGGCATTCTCTTGTGTGCCTTTGCTCTTGCCACGGCCATTCCTCCATCCGTCCACTTCCTGATGTTATCGATCCATCCTGTTTTCCTACGTCCTGGCCTGGCCTTCCCTTCTACCTCTCCTTCTACTGTCATCTGAATTAGGCTATCTGATAGGCGCTTCCAATGTCCATACATAGACAGCTTCCTCTTCCTTAACTGGACATGTAGACCTTCCTCTTCTGAAACTCCTACCCTTTGGCGGATCCATGCATTAGTCTTTCTATCTTTCCAGCTGACCTGAAGCAATCTACGCCACACCCACAGCTCAAGTGATTCTATTTTCTTCATGTCATTCTGTTTTAATGCCCAACTTTCTGCAACATAGATGGCTACACTCCACACGAGAGATTTCACCAGCTGTTTCTTCAGTTTCAGGCTGATCTCTTTTGCCTTCCACAATCCAATTAGTTGGCTGGTGGCATCTCTTGCAATTGCCAACCTAGTACAAATCTCTGGTGTAGAGTCTCCATCAATCCTTACCATTGAGCCAAGGTATTTGAAGCTGTCTACCTGGATTGTAATTGGTAACAAACGGAATGCGTGTGTTAGGACTTTTAGACTTGTATTTTAATAAGTCCTCACGGCTCAACTTGTCGGCCCTGGAAATACCCTGTCTAATTAAGTGAAGGAGGTATCCGACGTTGAAGAAATAACCAGCTAAGATGGATACCTGGTGTTCAAAATCACGTGGGTGGGAGCAAATGCGTTTAGGTCTAAGGCATTGGCTGTAAACAATAGAACTCTTGAGATTATGCGGGTGAAAACTATTAAAGTGTAAATACATATGAATATCAGTGGGCATATAATAGACCGAAGTGGTTAAGGAATTGCCATCTAACTTGACAACATCTAGAAATGATATTTGGTGTTTACAAACTTCGACAGAAAATTTAATGCTGTCATGAAAAGAATTAACATGATCAAAGAAAGACTTAAGAGATTCTTCACCATGCAGCCAGACCAAAAACATATCGTCAATGTACCTATAATAATGTGATGGCTTAAGAGGAGAAGTGGATAGCATTTCCTGTTCCAAATCGTGCATAAATATGTTGGCGTAACGTGGTGCCATTTTAGTGCCCATATCGGTAACATTGATTTGGAGATAATATTTCCCATTAAAAGAGAAATAATTATTACTTAATATGAACCGTAAAATAGGACCAAGATCGTCAGCTAAAGTGGGGTTGGTGGCATACTCACTACGAAAATTTTGACAAGCGATAATTCCCTCACCATGAGGGATATTAGTGTACAAATAGGATACGTCCATAGTAACAAGTATGGAATTAATCGGTAACGCCTTAATAGTATTCAGGATTCTCAAAAAATGTGTCGTGTCCTGTATATAAGAAAGAATATGGTTTAATAAAGGGTTGAGTATGAAGTCTATGTAGGCCTATCCTGAAAGATGCCCAGTAACTGTACCAATTCCTCAAACCTAAGCACTCATCGTTGGGTACGTTCTACACTTTACCTAAAGTCCACAAACTTCCTAAATTACTAATAGCAGACGCTCAACAAGCACTACCCGGAGTGACCACTTCTGACCCTGAGAAAATCCGCAGTTCAGAAATTTGCCAGGGCACTCAAGCTACTCCCTCCTTGCCGACCTATTATTTCAGGTTCGAAACCGGTAAGAATGCTCGTAACTCTACTGTAGGCATTTGTCACTTGTATCGAACAATGCTAGTTTTGTGTTGGTACCATATTTTGCCTTACCTCTAGAGATCAAACATGATGCTTACCAACACGAAATCATTTGTGGTTTCTTTTGCCGGATCTCGAAAGATTTGCATCATTTAGTCTTTCTCTAATCTTGCTTTACTTTGACCTGATTGGCCCATTCTGCTCTAGTTTTACAGATAAAAAACAACAACAAATTACTTGCTTTCTTATATAATATTCTGAAGAAAACATGTTGACTGCAACATAGTCCATGTTAGATTAAAATATATTAGTTTCTGGAGGCAGAGTGGGCTTTGAACTGTTTCAGATATAACTTGTTGTCAAATCCGACAGATAGTATGTTATAGCGTCTCCGACATTGTACATGGTACGCAGAAGACACAGTTACTGACTTGCTCTCCACGCATCTCACTTGCTCTGGGGATTTCCAGACTTTTGAAACTTTTGGTGAGATCTCTCCTCCAAATTCTCTCCGCTAATGGTCCCCTTTTCTTTTCTTTTCTTTTCGCTTCCTTCCTCTCTCTCTCCACCTCTCCCTCTCTCCACCCACCTTTCTCCACCATTCATCATCTCCCTTTCTCTCTCCTTTTACCTCTCATAATTATGGCGGGTCATCAGTCTCAAATCATGGGAGATCGACTTATACCGATTTAAATCGACACATACCAGTTACCTTCGATTTATACCAGTCTCCAGCAGCTGAAATTGACTTCTACCGATTTAAATCGACATATACCAGTTTTATTCTACATATCATCGATTTAAATCGACATATACCAGTTTCATTCGACATTTAATCGATTAAAAGCGACATATACCACTTTAAATCGATGATAAGTAAAATAAATCGATATATGACAGTTTAAATCGATGATATGTCGAATTAAACTGGTATATGTCGAAATCGATGATATGTATGTCGGGCCATCAGTCTCAAATCATGGGAGATCGACTTATACCGATTTATATCGACATATACAAATTTCCTTCGACTTATACCAGTTTCCAGCAGCTTAAATTGACTTCTACCGATTTAAATCGACATACACCAGTTTAATTCTACATATCATCGATTTAAATCGACAAATACCAGTTTAATTCGACATATCATCGATTTAAATTGACATATACCAATTTAAATCGATGATCAGTAAAATAAATCGATGATGTGTCCATTTAAATCGGCATTTACCAGTTTAAATCGACTTATACCAGTTTAAATCGACATCTACCAATTTATATCGACATATACCAACTTAAATCGATGATATGTAAAATAAATTGATGATATGTCAATTTAAATCGACATCTACCAGTTTAAATCGATGATATGTCGAATTAAATCGGTAGAAGTCAATTTCCGTGGACTGATACCAGTTTCTTGCAACTCAAATTGACATATACCTATTTAAATCGACATATCATCGATTTAGCTCATTAAAATATTCCCGATTTATAAACATACACCAGGGAGCCATAACAACTCCCTGCATACACATGATAAAGCAAGCATGGTAGCAGATTATCTCGTTGGGTAGCGTATGTGCATCGAGGGGAGGAGTATATGGGCTTCGTAGCGATGATAGAAAACAAAATAATGGGATAATAGTTGACTTGAGACGCAATTGGCTGATAGTACTTACACAGTTACTTATACGGATTAGCTTCAACCGCGGGTTTAACTGAGCCGTTAAATGTATTTGGTAATTTTAGCCAAACTTTCACTATTTCTGCACATAGATGTTTGTCTGTTTTCTTTATGTTAGGGAGGGTGATGTAATCTACCTGCTATTACTTTAAGGTTAAAACATACATTGACTGGACAACCAGGGAAAACGCCGGGCCAGAGAGGAGTTGTGCGTGCAGATAATTAGTATGTGTTCAGTGTATAGGCCTGTGTGGAGAAGGCAAATATGACACTCTATTTGCAAAGCCTACATGACTTTTAAGGAAATGATATAGTTGTGTTGGATATCCATTACACATATTGGTCATACAAACAGCTATTATTTTCTGTTAAAACACTGATTATTGATTTGACCCTGGAATGGGATCAATTTAGAATGCTTGATAAGGTATCAATCATACCGGATATTAGTCAGAACCGGTATCGGCACAACACTATTGAAGACCACTAAAGGATTGAAATGCATGTGGTGCGAAATGTGGGTCAAATGGAAGTATTTCTTGACACCTTAGCTTAGGATATTCGTTTAACGCCATGGGTGGGGTGGTGAAGGGCTTTGTACAGAATAACGAAGGTACATTGAGTAACCAACGTTTCAGTATATATAATAGTGATGAGTAGACATAGTTACGATGGAGACCACACAGTGTGACGATTGACTGTGTCAGTCCATGAGGAAATACTTAGAACATGCTACCTTACATTTGTCAGTGTGCCTCTAAGATCATTGTAGAACTAATTGCTACGCTCACTGTTGTGGACACTAACACAATAATTCAGTCATTGATGAATATTGCGCAAATAGTTGTCCTATATACAGAATAAAATATATATGTGATAGTTAGTCACGCTGACAGATACACTGTCGTGTGTTATCGATTCAGCCATATCAATTCTGCCATACACTGATCCGCCATTTTAAAAACTGATAAATATAAACTACATGGTTATTCAATGCGTTGGACATTCGTTTGGAAATATCACACACCACTTCCCCACAAAATGGCAAATTATATGACAGAGAAAGTGATCTCGACTGAACTGTTCCTAAGGCCACCGAAATCCAAAGAGATAGCTTGGCATGCATGAACCAGTTGTGCTGAGCCTCAGTACGCCGATTCAAATAGCGATTCAAACAGGCTTAACCTTTTCACCCTGTGTTTCTATGGATTACTCCAGAACTGTTTTCCATCTGTGCAAACTCTGAGCAATGTGATCATCATGAGAACAAACAATAAAAGAATTCGCAAATTTTGGTATTTTCTTTACTTCAAATTGATAGATGAACTGTACAGTTGAGTTAGCTGCTTTACAAGGTTTTTAATTATTCTACGTTGGACGTCAAATGACCTTTTAGAAAGTAGCCTCAATACCCCGGGCACATTTCAACACTGCACTCACCTCACGTGACCTTTCCCCCTCACCCCCCAAAAAAGAAGATAGTTCTAACAAGCTAGTACCCATGTCGTGGTACTCACTATTGAGAATGAGATTGTACTTGGTGAGTAAGTTTTCTTACAAGGGTTTACTATCAACTGGTGACATCAAATGACCCTTTGCCTCCACCAATAGCAGTTGAAATTGCGATGTCACGAAGACAGGGTTTACATAACAAAGTATGACGATTTGTTTCTCTTTGGCTTTGGCAAGAAATCAAAATAGAAAATACTAACAACAACAAATTCAATCTCGAAAAGGTATGTTTTATTGCTACCATGGAGTACAAGGTTGACTAGTTTAAAGGGTATTTTTTACTTTGCCGACAAGTATAGCTAGGATTCTTTCAAATGGGGAGGGGGGGGGGGGGGGATATTACGTTTAAGCTCTCTAAGGGCTTACATTAATAAACGCCTCTCATTCGAAAACAAATTAAACAAAACACATTTTCTCAGTCATCACCCTCCACCAGCAGTCTTTCTAAGCTGATGTTTTACTGGTTACTCATAATAATCATAATCCGATGTCAGCTCTGCTATTGCTGCTAATATTCAGTGATAACATTTGCAATACATTTAAAATTTGTACTCTCCATGCCGACGACCCCCCCCCCCCCCCCCGTTGCATTCTTATTCACAGTGTTTCCAGTTTGTGGTACCTTCCAGTTGTCTAAAACGGATGAGCAAGATATATATTTAGTAGACCTGTCAATTTCGTTAGATTGGTGCTCTCGTAAATTAATGCTTTATTTTTGAAGTTAAATGTTATGAGTATAGGTCATTACTATATAGTTCCGTAGCACATTCAGGGACAATATTCTGATGGGCATGAAATGAAATGTTTGTTTTCTTAGGCAAGAAAAGTTTACTTTAAAATATAAAACAAGAACATTGTGTTACTTTAGAAAGTACTATATCTTTAGTAAGTCAATATACAAAACTTTCCCATCGAAGATTGCGATTATATCTAAACATAATGATGTCCATACAATGGGTTGTCTATACTACTGAACCTTTGTCGAGGTGTTACACTGCGGAGTAGCATCATAAATCAATATATGATTATATGTTAACTAGAATTAGGTATGAAAGTCGAAGAGTTGACAGAAGACTATATAGAAATACCGTTAATGTACGAATGTAAAATGGTTATCATGAACAGAGGCGATGGAACCGGGGGTTGGGGAGGGCTAGAGCAGGGGGCAGTGCAGAGCAGGCGGACCTAAAATGAAGTACCTGAATAGAGCAGCTCCTTTTCATCAATGAAAAATTGCACATTTCTTTGCGGTGAAAATTACCCTTTTGGAGTATTTGTTATATGTTCATAAATTACAAAGACATTGTTATTAAACAGTGTCCTTTTTTGGTAAGAAACAAATGCTATTGAAATTGTGGAATCTATGGTAAAGACTGCACAGCACAAGCGGTCTATTATGTCGGAACGTTTTGAAATGAACTTTGCGGATATTGCTCTGAGACGTTTGTAACCCCGACCCTCCCTCACACCCCCAGTCTGAAGCTTATCCCACCGCCTCTGTTCACGACCACATGTTGAACTACTGATACGCAGTATGTACGCCAGTCATATCGAAGACATATGTACTAGTTAAAAATCTAATTAAGAAAGAAAGCTTGGAGGATAACGACCATCATCGAGAGAAAGACTACGGCTGGATTTGTAGCGATGTTCAAAGCGCTGTTACAGAGATCCCCACTGCAGGTACACGCATTAACGTCGTTAACGGTAAGACCACCGGCTTCTAAAGCTTTAATTTGCTGCTCTAGTTCTGGATTTTGGGCGGCCAGTTGTGCTTCGTCCAGGCACCCGTCAGCTCCTTCAGAGCAAGTTCCCAAGGCGAAGTCAACGTCAAAAAGGCCTTGATCTGAAAGATGAATGCAATTGTTAATATTAAAAATCGGCAAAGCGCAATGTATTTTCTTTCTAGCTATATGGTGACTTGTATTGCCATGACATACATTATTCACCTGGGGGAGGGTATACGTTTCCGTTTGGTGGGTACTTGACCCAAAAAATAAGAACACAGACGTGAGGGGGGGGGGGTTGGTGTGGTGTGGTGGGTTGGGTTGGGAGCACTTAAAAAGTCGGGCTTAAGTGGTTCTATTAGACTAACAGTGGGAATATGATTTGCCTTTAGTTGAAACAGGAACTGTATAAGATCGGATCTTATATCGCAGGTACGAATTTCTCTTGCTTCTTTCGTCGCCTGTAAATGAGAAGTGATCTAACAAATGCGTCAACCATTAATAAACTAAAAATAATAAGTATTTAAGAGCTAGACCACACTAACCCCTCTCCACCTCTACCGTCTCCGCGTTGGTGCACAGCTGGATGTCGAAGATGGTCATCGCTTTCATTGAGACTTACGAAGAAAAGAATGTCTTTTCCACTGTAGTCTAACATTAGTGAGCTCTAGCTTTAAATGAGGAGCTTATTTCTTATACGGGATGCATGGTTTATGATTTATAGTAAAGGGAAATCAAATATATATTTACAACTGTAGGAGGCGGTCACCAAACCACATTTGCCTGGGCACGTGACTTCTGACTGTGGTTGGTTAGTGTCATCAAAGGCGTCGCAAATAGCGTCATAGATCGAATCATGACTACTGCATACTAATGAGTAACTTTGATAGCATCGCGATCCATCTACTAAAGATGAGACAAGAGAACAAAGGATATGTGAATATGATTTAGTGAGTGAAACAAGAAGAAAATGGATAAGTTACTATTGTTAAGGGGGTGAAAGAAGAAAGCAAAGGATATGTTACTATTATTTAGTGAATGAAACAAGTAAAAAAAAGAGAGCTAATACTAATATGTTTTGTAATTCCTGCAAAGCCAAGGTTTATAGTATATATATATATATATATATACATATATATATATATGTATATATATATATATATATATATATATATATATATATATATATATACTATAAACCTTGGCTTTGCAGGAATTACAAAACATATTAGCTCTCTTTTCTTTATATATATGGGCTCAATAATGACGGAAATTAACACACCTCTAATTTGCTTTGTACATTTTATATATCATTTATCTTGAAAGACAGCTAAACTGTTTACTCATGGTATCAGGAAGCGACAGCATCAATTCAGTGGAAAAGAAAGCAAAACTGAATGGACCAAGAATATTCCAAGTGTATCCGCTTTAAGTGGAAATAAAACCAACACGGAAGTTACAAAGGAAAGAAGCTTCATGTCGCGAAAGTAAGTAATGGTTACCTTGATTTAACACGAAGGAAATACATATCTGCCAACAGGAAACCGTTTGGAGAGTAAGGAACTCGAGTTAAGTATTTCTTGAAAACTCCTAGAAATTTAGCATGCTATAATTTGGGCCTATATATAAAAATTGACTACCATTAACGTACAGTAGGAAATGAAAACTAAACTGATACTCACCGGTAAGGGCAAAACCAAAAACGGTCGCAAAAAGGAACAGTGCATTCGTCATTTTCACCTGGCGATAGAAAGAAAGACAGAATTCAAGGAAGAAAAATTAAGTTATCGTTAGCTTTGATTCTCAGAAATGTAATTATTTGAACCACTGACTGTGAGGTCGTGGCGAATTATTTTTATCCCAGGCAAACGTGCAAGTATGAGGTGTTCATTGCACTGTAAAAGGTGTTCACAAGTTCATCATTATTTAGGGTATCAAACAGCGACAGAAAGAAAGAAAGAAACAGACAAACAATTAACAGACGAAGAAACAAAGAAAGAAAGAAATAGACAACAAAGAAACAGACGAACGAACAAACAGACGAACAAACAAACAAACATACAAACAAAGAAACAGAAAAACGAACGAACAAACAAAGAAACAGACAGCAGAACAAACGAACAAACAAACAGACACAATTTTCGAAATGTTCTTCTTAAGTATCAAATTACGCTATGAATTGTGTTTGAGAACAATTTTGCGCACCTCTTACTTATTGTTAATTGTATATACCAAAATCTTATTGGAATAATATTACCTGGACTGCACAGCCAATTCATATGTTGTTAAGTTGGCTTTCTAACAGTCTTGTTCTTTCTGTTGTGTAGATTTTACATTTCTACAATATCAACGACTTTACGACACATACACAGTATTAATCAAATTAAGATTTGTAATTCATCAAACTAAGACACCTTTCAATATATTGCTTACGCGATGGAAGGTTACTGCGCACGTACCTCATTATATTGATTTAATGGCAATATTTCTTCGACTAAACAACTTCATTTATTACTATTCATCCAATTCGTGTAGTGAATTGGTAAACTTAATACTTTCTTCGAAAATTGTGACATAAATCATTTGACCATTTTATGGGATTATTGAGACGATATCATCTTGTAAATTTCTTTAACGTCGACTCAAAATGGATGCCTTTATTATAATCTGTATACAATTCTCTGAGCGATTGGTTGTAATTGATTAAGATTTTACTTCTTCTTTTCTCTTGTCAGTTCTGTTAAACTACAGAATCAATCAATGCAATTTAAAAAAATGTACAGTTACAAATAGCAAGTTGTCAGATAAACTTCGAAAAATGATATGTTTATCTTGCTGAGTGTTGACCTAAAAATAGTATTATAAATAAATTTCTTCCAGAGCGCACATACGTTAGTTATCAAAACGTCCGGAACTCTTTACATGAGGAAATATGCATTCTATGAAACACTATTCATTGATAATAATATGCTAATTCCATTATCTCGCCGAATCTATCTTTTTAATTGTCAGTCATTAGCGAATGTATAAGGAACGCAAACGATAAAACATTTATATTCCCATCTACTAATTTGTTTCGATTACAATTATATTCTATTCATAGCTTATATATATACATTACGTACTTACTCGTTATATGCATGGGCGTCAACGGTATATAACTGCACATGAGATCCCTTGTAATGTAATGACCATTTCAAGTAAGGGTGTTCTATATTACAACAAAAATACGTCATACATTCTATGACAGATGCTATTTACAAACGCTACGTGCTGTCTGTGGAACCATTGTTTTGTGTGAAAAAAAGGTGCATGCTTGCGTTCTCGAAATCCGTGAAATGGCTAGGTTAAACAGGGTAGTACTTGAGAGCACGTTATCGCATGTACAGTTCTCACTACACGAGTCATTGCAGTACACTTCATTGGTATATATATATGCGTCAAAAGGGAGAACATTTCCTATGATATTCCAAGTGAGGGTGTGGACAATTGGGTGCGTATAACCATGGATCTATAAAAGCTCCATGGTATAAATCAATGGATATTCATGAAGCTGCTACATACTGATTTGGAATTTGTTACATTCTTGCTTGATCCCCTTCGTTAAGAAATAAGCAGTGTAATATGCATCATGTTTTAAGCTCGAAAAGGATTACCAAAGCCTTGCAATGCATAAAAACAAATTTTTAACATTAATCGATGCATAAATGACCCCGCATGTATTCTAAGTTTCTAATAACGAAACGAGAGCAGCAAAATATTAGACTACTGGCATCAAAGAGTGTAAACAGGGGGGGGGGGGGGTCGCTGGATTCAGGACTTCTGTAATGGTTCTTCTGAACCATGTTGGAACTGGTGCGAATTCTTTGCAAATACCGTGTCTAGAACATATAATCAATTTGATTGGACTACATAGCGACTATGCATTGACGCTTTTTAATACAATCACATCTCATAACAATTGGATTTCATTAGCTTGACTAGTCACTGTTTATTTCAAATACCGTTTTACTGTCTGTTATCCAGGTTGCGTTCTGAGTCTGTTTGGTCAAATCATTGTGGTCATATAACTCTGATAACCAAATTATGGGATTATGGATTTCCTATATGTTGTTGACCTTTTGAAATTTCAACTTAATTGATATGGTAAGAGAGAAACTGAATCATCATAGAGGTAAATATATTGGTGATTTATAGGTTGCTATATGCTATCATGGTGTATTGTCTACAAGGCCTTATGTGATGTCCAAAGAGTGTTAGCCCTGTACACATTTCATGTTTGTGTGTTGGGTCCGTGTTTATTAAAAATAGATCAAAGGTCATTTTGAGTCATTGAAAGACTGTCCAAAACCTGAAAGCCACAATCATTATGTTATGACGCATGTATGTTACAAAAAAACAACTACGGCATGCATCTCAATTGCATAGATATGTCGCTCTGACACTATATAGAACGAACACACACTCACAATAGTCCCAACAAGTGGCATAGTTGCGCAAGAAGATGACGTTTATTATGTACTTGTTCCAGATCATTTAAACTGCAATCTGTCAACTGTCAAAGTCATCACCCAGATTCTACCAATGTTTAAAAATTCTTCACTCCCTCCGAAAAGTTACAACTTCTGTACTTGGACTGCCTTCTAACAATGTTTAACTTTAAAGTAGCTACTAAGAGTGAGCTCGTAAATTTTGCCAAACGGATAAAATATGCATACAGAGGATACCGTATTCGATCGAACTAAGCCAATTTTGACCTAATAAACATTACTTTTCGAGTAGTTCATAATTTCCTTTAGAGTTTGAATATTTTCGTCACCCAAACGATTTTCAAACTGGGAATAATCCCATGCAAACTGTATATCCCTACATTGCTTACTTCAATTTACCCTTTTCCTTTCGGAAATATCCTGGTATTGCTGTGTGTAAACTAAACGAGTTTCTGTAAATGTAAATTAAAGTAAATGAACAACGGAAATTAGAATGGAAAATTATAAACAATAGACATTTTACGGGCCTTAGTATTCATAGATACATATTAAAATCAATTACAGTCTTACCTGTAAATTGTTTTGCAAACCCTCGCACTGCAGTCTTAAGTTTTACTGAATATAGCTGCTTACAGTCTGTTAGCGGAATGAATAACTGAGCTGCGCAATAACTAAGCAAGCACATTTGAACAACTCTCTTTAGACTCCGCCCATAATATCGTCCAATCAGTTAATGCCAAGTTTACAGAAAAATACCCCAAAAAGGAATGTGAGTGTGATAATTACAATACCGTTCACGTACGCCTTCTTTTCCATGTTTCAAGTACGTACAATGTTAGAAGTCTGTGTATTGTAGTTTCAGTTTATTGTTTCTACGTATCCTCCAAACAGTCGGAGATATTTCCTCACGAAAAACCCGTTATTGCGCAATTGTAAGCCACGAGAAGCTTAACCGGAAGTAGTCAAACTACTCTCTTCCAAATTGCGAAGTTGCGCGAATCCAATAAGCCTTTATCGCGATCTCACCGCCGCCTCGAATGCGGGGCAATGTCAGAGGTCACGGAAGATATACAGTAGGCGCTGCCATGGATACTAATGTACACGTACACATAATACTACACGACTAGCGTACGTTACAGCGATAGTTTAGATGAGATTGAACATTGGAGCGTTCAAGCTATGAAGGATTTTCTGCGGGTTTGAGGGTTGAAAACCACTGATTGAAAAAAGGAACTGCAGTCACTTGTAAACTCGGCAATGTATGTATGTATGTATGTGTGTATGTATATTAGATCCTCCTGCAAGCAGGAACTCGCGAAGAAGCCTCATTGGCTTATCAAAGCCGCAAGCTGACCGAAGTCAGTCTCTTACATTCATATTAAACGTCCATGATTATGAATTGTTAATTGTCAACAACTCTGTAACTGGACGACATACATTAATCTGGGAGTGACTCGAACCGGGGACCTTGTGATTGAAAGGCACCGGCGTTAACCACTGAGATAACTCTCCAAAAATGTCAGAATGTTAGAAGCATACCCCATAAAAGTTGGGTTGTCCTTGAGAAAAAGACAGGGGAAATTCGCAGTGCATACTGCACCTGATTTGCAGGGTGAGTGTATATTTCATTCAGACCAATATTAATTCACATATTGACTATATGTGTCCTCCTTAATTATCCCCAATAACTTCGTTGTCATAAGCTGTAGGCCCTTATGGATTTTGTTATTTTTGAAAGAAGCAATGTAGGGAATTTGGAGTTATGGTAATGAGGTAGAGATTTTAGAACTTTCACAGATACATATACCCTCCCAATCCGCTTATTAACTCCATCAATGTCATGTCCAATTATAACTTTTGCGCTATGTACTACATGTGTCTTAGATTTTATAAATCATTATGTCACCAATGGGCACACATCATGCCTTCAAGGTCAAGGGGTTCTAACCATGGGTACAGTAGCATATTTTTTTTTAATTTGTCCTTTTGAATCAGAAATTTATATGTACCCATAAATGTTTAGAAGTGAATATAAAGTCCTGATCATGATTTACGCCTACATCCTTTTTAATGCTCTTCAAAAAATTTCCCGGAACACGACTTCTTCGAGAAAATCCTGGACTTGCACTTGAGAACTACAAATCATTTCTCTTATATTCATTGCTAATTTTTTCTCCTTTCTTTTCCTATTTTCCATTGACTTGGTTACAACCATGCTGTGGCAGTTGTCTTTAAAGTACATGACGGGTCAATCTGCAGCTGTTCCTTGCACATCGAAACAGTGCATTTGGAATGTATACAAAGGAATGCCGGTGGCCACTGTCCTTGAGGGAAAGAAATCCCTGGCTTGGAATGGACAAGACCAAGTTATTTCAAGAAAGGTGAAGTAAATGTCCCAAACTCTGAAATAATACTACAACTTCCTCAGTGGAATTTTGTAACTAGTTTAGTATGTCAGGTGGAGCATGCATCTTTCACTGTTTGCATTCTCAACTATATGTATGAGAAGCAAACAATTTTTTGCCACGAACATGAAGAAATGTGAACTTTGATCGAAAAAGCTTTTAAATCTGAGCAAATCAGTTTTGGAAAATAGCATTTATGAATCAAATTTTCATCAAATTTATTTTTACGCTTATCTTGTGATGTATGACCAGGTAAACATCTCAAATCTGTATTGATTATAAAATATATAAAATAGTAAGTGGAAATTCAAAGTGCTTTTTCATGATCAATATTTAAGCGATTTGAATGATTTTTTGTTTTGTTATTTCATGACTTAATATATTGTAAAGCAATTAAGCATTTGTGTTGCATAAACGCATCCATATACAGTAGCACTTAAACAGTAAATGAATTCTAAACTGAATTACCTAGGACAAATTAGATTTTGTCCCTTGACAAATGAAGAAAAAAATCTGACTATTTGACATTTGACATTTAGACAAGGAATGTTGACAGGCTGACTTGAGTGACTGCCTCAACTGGTGTACATTCAACTCAACCCAAAATCAACTACACGTTGCGGAACAACAAACTTTCATGAGACTTTGAATCTTGCCATAAGCAAAATTTCCCATTACAGATGACCAGTGGTGCAGCCAGTGTCATTTTAAGAGTGCCAGACTTTTTTGGAGGAAAGTCAATTCCTTAAGCCAAATTTTGTTATTGCATTAACTTTAACACAAATTACATCTGCACTGGACCTTTTATTATTTCAGCTGAAAAGACAAAACCCAGTAATGCATCATAGCATCTGTTTTTATCCGGTGCGCTCTTCCAAAACCAAACCTCCAGTTCAGGGCTTGGTTGATGCGCTTTTTCCAAGCTGCCAAAGTTCTTCGGTTTTCAGGTTCTTGGAAACGCGTCAGGCACCACAGTACTCTCCAGCTGAAGATTTTATCATAACAGTTGAAGAAGATATTCCAACAACTGCACCTCCACTGTGGATGCCTGAACTTGCCTGTAGTTGTAATACGGTAGAGGAATTTAGGACGATTCTGCCACACTATGCATCAGAGGAGGCGGATGCAATTGAACAGGTTACGCGTGGACAGTCAGAGAGCAAAGACTGGTTTGAACAACGTTCAGGGAGGGTAACAGCATCCAACATGAGGGCTGTCATGACGAGGAATCGAACACTTAAAGATGAGGGCTCATCATCACGCAAGGATCTGGTTCCCTTGATCAAGCGTTTAATGGGCAATGAAGCCCTTGACTCTAATTTGCCAACTTGAAGTATGGTAGGCTGACAGAGCCAACTGCTCGTAAGTATTACCAAACTTTGCAAAAGGAAAGGGGGCACCAGAAAATCGAAGTTCCTATCATTACTTGTAAAAGGTTTTTGACCTTATTGTATTCAAATATGTTCGAACTGGCACAAGAATGTTACCAATAAAGATACCAAGCGTGGTAAAAAAATAAAAAATAAAATCGAAGTTTGAGAATGTGGGTTGTTTATCATTCCAGACGAAGTTTTCTTGGGCGCATCACCAGATGGGTTGATGCAGTGTGTGTGCAGTGGGCAAGGAATTTTGGAAATAAAATGCGGCAGGACCACAGAGGAACCAGGAGCACAAAGCTGTGCCTTTTAACTGAAAATGAAAGCGGTCTTCCAAAGTTGTAAAAGAACCGTGCATACTACCTTCAAGTTCAGGCTCAGCTACAGGCGACAGCAAGACAGTGGTGTGATTGATTTGTTTACACTCCTCACGGGTTTCATCGGGAGAGAATTTTTGTTGACAGCTGTATGTGGGAAGATGCCGTTGCAGAAGTAGAGGAGTTTTTTTTAAGTATATGGTGCCTTAACTTGTGTTTCGTAAGATACGAGACTCTCTGTTACAGTTTCCTCCTGATCCTTTACCAAACCCCTGCTTTTTCACCAATGCCAACCGAAGCAAAGCACAAGCTCCCTCCCAACCAAAAAGTACTGCGTTATTAAACCAGAATGCAAGATGCATTGAGGTTTCGATGACTTCAATGCACTGGACTTGTTAGTATAATCAGAACTAGCTTTTACAATAACACTATGGCATGTTAACACAGGTCAGTCTAATTAACGTGGTTATACACACCTCTATCAAAAACAATAGGGTTCTTGTACTCAATGTTATGAATCCACACACCAAGTATTACCGAACCAAACCAAATCTTTAATAAATTGAAATTTGCCCACGAAACTTCAAAGCATCAACTTGAAAGAAGCTCATACATGTCACTGGATGTCAACCTGAGGTCAAAGGTCACTCAAATGCAGGTCGACTATTGTATTACAATACCGTAACTCCCAACCTTGATGGACATTTGGTTCTCAAGTTATTGAAAAAAAACTAGTTTTTGACCCCTAATTGACCTTTGTTGACCTTGGATCATATTACCGTTATGTTTGGAAACGATCCCTAACCCCATTCACAACTAGTCCCAAAATATCAACCATGTCGAACCCTGTCAGTGGTAGTTTCACAAGTTATTGAAAAAAAAAACATTTTGACCCATAAATGACCTTTGATGACCTTGGATCACATCACGTTTATTTTGTAAATTGTGCCTCTACTCCATTCACAACTTGTCCCAATATACCAGCCATGTCAAACTTCGTGACTAGAAGTTGTTGCAAAAATTAGCATAGCTAACAGTTTTTTGCCCAATATCAACCTTGAATGACCTAGGATGACGTGATGGTTTTTATAAAAACTGTTTCTCTTGATGATGGGCACTCTGCCCTACAATTTGTTTGCCTACAATGTACACACATAATGTTATTGCTAGAAAGGTATCAAAACCAACATTTGGCCCTTCATAACTTGAGAACTGGGTGTCCGATTGAAGCGGGAGTTGGCTTTCCTATGTATAGCACAAAGAGCTCTATCATATATCAACATATTGACAAACTTTTCTTTGTTTTGCTTTGTTTTGCCCCATTTCTCCTAAAATGAGCATATTTTTCAAGATTTGACCTTTAACCTTTTGACCTCGCGGTCAGATGTAGTTTGACACGCTGATTCCAAAAAGCAACATGACAAGTCTGTGCGACCATCCTAACTGTACTTATGAAAAAAAAAAATGCAAAATGAACTCTGATAACTTCGCTTACGAAGTTCGCACAGGGGTTAACTATGGACCATTTTGATCGGAAGGTACCTTTGAGATCCGATTATGGCCACGAAAATACAAATAACCAAAAAAACTGATAAAGGTTACCGGAGGTCGACCTGAGGTCAAAGGTCACCTAGATGCGGGTCGACTCCTGGATTACAATAGCGTAACTTCAAACCTTGAAGGACATTCGGTTCTCGTCGGATCCTGTCAATGGGAGTTATTGCTTGTTTTAATATTTTGGCTTCTGGTCTCTAACTGATCTTTGGTGACCTTCACAGGCACCAAAAAAATAGGGCACATCCACTCAATGTGGTACTCATATACACCAAATATTAGATAGGTCCAAGCTTCCTTACTTGAGACAAGCCAGGCGTCATACACACCTACACACACTCTCCGCCTGCATGAATGCATAGGTTACGATTATCATCGAAACCAAAAATGGACAATGTCACCATATGAGAGAAAAGGTACATGTGTTCACCCTTCTTAGTGTAAATGGTATCAATCAATACGCTGATCGCTTGCATTTATAACACATTTCATTGAAATTGACAATAAAGCTACATTGAAATTGATTGAAAAATAATATGAATTTTAGCGAGTGTATAATGATTTTGTTTTTAATTCTTCGTTCAAATGCTTTTAACATTCTTATATAGCAAATGCACAATCACGACAAAATAGTTTTTTTTTAAATATTTCCAAACGTCAAAGGAGTGCTATATTTTAGACAATCCATTCTCTCAGTGAGTTACAATTCCTCACCAGTATGCACACTGCATTTGAGAGTGCCAACAAAATGTTTGTGTTGACGTTGGAGCATGAGTGGCCATTAAACATGTTTTTAACATATACTCATGGGCTCAATACTGACGGGCTTTAACACACCTCTAATTTGCTTTGTACATTTATAACTCATTTATCTAGAAAGAAAGCAAAACTGTTTGCATATGGTATCATGCAGCGACAACATCAATTAAGTGAAATAGAAAGCAAAACTGAATGGACGAAGAATATTAAAAGTGTATCCGCTTTAAATGGAAATACAACCAACACGAAAGTTATTAAGTTAAGACGGTTCATGTCGCGAAAGTAAGTAACAGTAACCTGGATTTAACACGGAGGAAATACATATCTGCCAACAGGAAACCGTTTGGAGAGTAAAGAACTCCAGTAAAGTCCTTTTTGAAAGCATGCTATAATTTGGGGCCTATATATAAGAATTGACTGCTATTAACGTTACAGTAGGAAATGATAACCAAACTGATACTCACCGGTAAGGCAAAACCAAAGATGGTCGCCAAAAGGAACAATGCATTCGTCATTTTCACCTGGTGATCGAAAGAAAAACAGAATTAAAGGAAGAAAAATTACGTTATTGTTAGCTTTGATTCTCAAAAATGTAATTATTTGAACCACTGACTGTGAGGTCGTGACGTATTAATTTTATTACAAGCAAACGTGCAAGTATGAGATGTTCAGTGCACTATAAAAGGTGTTCACAGCTTCATCATTATCATTCATCAAACTAAGACACCTTTCAATATATTGTTTACGCAATGGAAGGTTAATGCGCACGTACCTCATTATATTGATTTAATTGTCAATATTTCTTTCGACTAAACAACTTCAATTATTACTATTCATCCAATTCGTTTAGTGGATTGGTAAACTTAATACTTTCTTCGAAAATTGTGACATAAACCATTTGACCATTTTATGGGATTATTGAGACGAGATCATCTTGTAAATTTCTTCAACGTCGACTCAAAATGGATGCCTTTATTATAATCTGAATACAATTCTCTGAGCGATTGATTGTATTTGATTAAGATTGTTCTTCTTCTTCTCTCTTGTCAGTTCTGTTAAACTACAGAATTAATCAATGCAATTAAAACAAAATATCTACAGTTACAATTTGTCAGATAAACTTTGAAAAATGATATGTTTATCTTGCTGAGCCATTTAAGAAGTGTTGACCTAAAAATATACATCAGTATTAAACATAAATGTCTTCCACAGCGCACATACGTTAGTTATCAACACGTTCGGAACTCTTTTCATGAAGAAACATGCTTTCTATGAAACACTATTCATTGATAATAATATGCTAAATCCATTATCTCGCCGAAGCTATCTTTTTAATTTTCAGTCATTAGCGAATGTATAAGGAACGCAAACGATAACACATTAATTTTCCCATTTACTAATTTGCTTCGATTACAATTATATTCATTACATTTGTTACTTTCTTGCTTGATCCCCTTCATAAAGATATAAGCAAAACAATGTTGCAGTAGCAGCTTATAACCTGTAGTGTAATGCATCATATTTTAAGCTCGAAATCATAGATACTTTTCATACATGGTATATGGAATAGCCATATTGATTACAAGAATCCCATTGCTTTTGAGGTCAAATCTCTTATAGATCACCAGACGTCAAACTCTGAAAAAAAACCCCTTTTACATGATATCTAACGATTGAAATCGTGGATACCTCTAATACTTGGTGTGTGGATTCATAACGTTGAGTACAATTATACCACTATTGTTTTTGGTGGAGAAAAGTCACTGGATTCAGGACTTCTTTAATGGTTCCTATGACCCATGTTGGAACTGGTGCGAAATGTTTTGCAAATACTGTGTCTAGAATGCACGGGTGTTAATGCTATCGCTGGATGCACTCGGGCTTCGCTACGCTCCGCCCTCGTGCATCGCTTGCATTATCCCCCGATCGTGCATTAATCCTGTGAGTAACGCACGCTAGACCGTTGATTAACCCCGTTCATTCATACACTACCATTTGTGTGGGGGAAAAATCATAAAACAAAACATTTTTGGTTACATATAACCAAAGATTTATTAAAGTGATGCCGCGTAATTTTACCGTGCGTTACTCACAGGATTAACCACGGTCAGCTGACCTGAATGGACCAATAGGATTTAGGAATCTTTACTAAGTATGAATGAACATATAATTAATTTGGTTAGACTACATAGCAAGTATACATTGACGCTTTTTAATACATTCACATCCCTTACAATTGATTTCATTAGCTTGACTAGTCACTGTTTAACGTTTTACTGTCTACTATCCAGGTTAAGTTCTGAGTCTGCTTGGTTAAATCAATGTGGTCCCTCACAAGAAAGCTGGAATTGGTTGAAAAAATGCTGCTCGTATAGTTTGTAAGAAAACGAAAAAAATACCATGTTACACTATTACTGGAATCACTGCATTGTCTACCAATAGATTTTCGAGTGAAGTTCAAAATTAACCTACTCACCTACAAGGCTCTCCACGGTCTCGACCCAAACTACCTGTCTTGTCTCCTTACACCGTACAAACCTAGCAGAACCCTACGGTCATCATCGCAGGAATTGCTCAAGGAGGAGAGAACAAGATTCAAGACCGGCGACAGAGCCTTCTCAGTCAGCGCTCCCAGATTATGGAACGCCCTACTAAACTCAGTGCGTGTATGCAGTACTCTTACCACTTATAAACTGCTTTAAAAACATATAATTTTAGACTCGCTTTTACTGTGTAATTGACTGTGTTTTAACTTTTATTATGCATAGATAGTTCGTTTGGAACTACTTACTTAATTCTTAACATTTTCTTTTTTAAATGTATTTTTATTTATTTACTACGTTTAGGGTTCTATTTTTTATATTGTTTAGTATTGGGTGTTTATTGCTATCTGTTTTAGGCTTTTACAATAATTGTCTTACTGTACTATAGTTTCTCATACTTATTTATAATTAAACATTTCTTATGATTTAATTTATTTACTATTTACATACTTCTGAATTTGTTTTGGACTATTGCGTTTTGGTTTCTAGTATCGTGTATTACGGGTGTGTTTTTTATTTTGTTGCTTTTGGCAGTTACATTTTTTGCCTTATTGGTTCTATATATTTAATATTGTGGTTTTTGTTACTATTTGTTTTAAGGTGTTACATTTGTAAAGCGCTTTGAGCAGCTTTGCTGATTATGCGCTATATAATACTTATTATTATGATCTAACTCTGATAACCAAATTCTGGGATAACAGATTTCCTATTTCTTGTTGACCTTTTGAAATTCAACTTGATTGATATGGTAAGAGAGACGCTGAAACATCATTGAGGTAAATATATTATTGGTGATTTATAGGTTGCTATATGCTATCATCGTGTATTGTCTACAAGGCCTTATGTGATGTCCAAAGATTGTTAGCCCTGTAAACTGAGTCATTGAAAGACTGTCCAAACCTAAAAGCCACAATCATTATGTTTTGACGCATGTTTATTACAACTTAAGAACTACGGAATGTCTCATTTGCATAGATATGTCGCTCTGACACTATATAGAATGAACACGCTCACAATAGTCCCAACGAGTATAGCATACTTTGCACAAGAAGATGACGTTAAGAATGTACTACAGATCATATAAACTGCATTCAAGGATTTAATCTGTCATAGAAATCACCCAGATTCTACCAATGTTTTAACAATTCATTATTGCCTCCGGAAAGTTACAACTTCTGTACTTGGGCTGCCTTCTAACAAAGCATTCGTTTAAAGTATAGCTCCTCAGAGTGAGCTCGTAAATTTCGCCAAACGGATAACATTTGCAGATGGTACCGTTATCGAACGAAACTAAGCCAACTTTGACCCAATAAACATAACTTTTCGAGTAGTTCATAATTTCCTTTAGAGTTTGAATATTTTCGTCACCCAAACAATTTTCAAACTGGGAATGATCCCATTCAAACTGTACATTCCTCCATTGCTTAGGCTTCAATTTACCCTTTTCCTTTCGGAAATATCCTGGTATTGCTTTGTGTAAACTAAACGAGTTTCTGTAAATGTAAATTAAAGTAAATGAACAACGGCAAATTGAATGGGAAATTATAAACAATGGAAATTTCTTTGTTCTTTTTCAAGTTTCCTATGTAATGTAGATGCATGAAAAATTAGTATGTTCAGCACCAAAGATAGGTAACCATTTTTTGCCAATTTTTGTTTATCAAATTCAAGGCAATCTTACGGGCCTTAGTATTCATAGATACAAATTATAATCAATTTCAGTCTTAATACCAAGTTTACCCCAAAAAGAGTCTAAGTTTGATTAATCACTCAGTTCCAGTTCACGTACGCCTTCTTTTCTATGTCACATGTATTACAATGTTAGAAGTCTGTGTATTGTAGTTTGACTTTCAGTTTATTATTTCTATGGTTCCTCCAAAGGAGGTATAAGAGACATAAATGCAACAATAAACGGGATAATACAATAAAGTGATACAGATGACAATCACAAGAGAGATACGAGACAAACAGGATTGCAAACATTTATTCAATATTGCACAGAGCAGTACTGACATGATGGTACCACCACTAAAGTAGAGTTGGCAATGCGGGAGGAAGGTTTCTATTATCTTAGTTCAAAATTGTGATTTAGTATAGAATACCCCACAACAGAGTACAGTCTATTTTGCGCCTAGTGTGCCATTCTGAAATCGACATATGTCGAAATAAATTGCCATTTGTCGGTTTCTCGTGCTATGATTATATGTGCAATTATATGTGCATTTTCATAGGCCCAGAACCCAAACAATTGAAATTAGAATAGCTAAGCGTTACGTTGACAACGATCTTTTCAGTAAAATTTGCATAAATGTCAAAATTAGACACCATGACAAAGGAAGAACCAGTATTATCTTGATATCCATTTTAATTGGTTGTGTAAGTATCATCTTTGCGAGCCTAGGATGACCTTTCCGGACAGCTTTACTTTTGTCAATATCAATGCCAATGCCAACATAGTCTCATAGGTAGGCTTGCATATATATATATATATATATATATATATATATATATATATATATATATATATATATATATATATATTCATGCACATGGGCTATATTGATTTCTTACAATCTGAGCACTACAAAAAACATGGGACAATGATCGTCCAATGAGAGCTCGAGAAATTTCATTTCCCTGTAAAGAACAAGTAGCCACTGTGGAAGGGGGCGATAAAATCCAACGTTGCACATTTCGTCAACAAGGTATTTACTGTTCGATGTTTCAGCAGATGTTCTGAAACTTGCTTGATGTGTTTACAAGTATATATCTTCCGTTCAATGTGTCATCATTAAATTATTTTCGTCTTATCAGTACGTCACTTGTTCATTGTGTATTCTGCCATAAACTTCCTACAAATCTCTCCAGACGATACCATGTATTTGGGACCTGCATGTAGCATTGGTTCCGTGGCTTGTAAAATGCAGATAAAGAGAATCTCTAGAGGTTCAGGTTTTGGAATGCAGTTTAGTGTATATCTATTTAAATTTTCTGTCATCTACATCGTGACATCTATAAAATCAGCTCAACATTTTCATTTCGCCTATACTCTTCCAACTTGGCCATGTACTATACGTTGGCCAAATATTTAAAGGTATGATATACTTGCCCAAGATAAGCAACATTTTCAAATATGATCATCTTTGGTCAAAATTCTTAAAGTTTTTTTGATATCACCCTGGAGGAAATCCCCACCCCCCGGGAAATTAGAATGTCAAAGAAATATTTGGAGAGTAAAGACCTTCAGGAATGTACTTTTGACAACTTCTAGCAATTATAGCAATATACACAATTTGTGGCCTATAAAGGCTTCCTTTAAGATTCTTCGTAATTATATCAACAGCCAGCGTATTCAGCTTAAAATAAATATACACAATATGATATCTGAGGGAAAATAAAGCATTGTACCTTATTAAGTATGCAGAACCATCATACATGCTGCCTTAGACCTACATGTACACTTCGACGTATAATGATTATGCAAAGGGTGACTTTTATAAATAGGTACAACGTTCCAATATACGGAGGAACCCGTGTGTTTCATGGACTAAACGATGGGTTGAAAGTCATCCTCACGCACTAATGAAATATTGATTTGAATAAATCTGTCAGTTTATTTAGTTCCTTGTACAATTGAACTTTCATGTACTTACCAGTCAGCCTTTATCATTTATTTCATCAACAAGGAACGTTTAATATTGTTTTAATAAAGGCCTACTTTAGTCTGCGTTTCCTTTTGAGAAGGAAGTGAACAGTTATTAAACTCACTGTTGATTTTACTTTTTAGTTTTGCTTGTTATCACTTTTCTTCATTTCGATATGACGTGCAACCGATTGTAAACGCTAGAGTAGCTACATGCAAACATTATTCTCATTGGAGCCAGACAGCGCGCTGTATAAACAACGAAGAGTGCTGTTAAAACCTATCTCGTGTTACACAAAAATCACAAAATCACCGATGCGCTACATATATGACGGCTCAATGATTTTTTTGAAAACATATACAATTTACACAACATTTCACCGAAAATTAAGGAACAAATTAATCTCTATTCAAACGCGGTTTTTGCTGTGATTCCTGTATGAACTGTATGGAGCGTGGGTTATATCGCCATGTGCATTTCCGAAGATGACTTCATGTTCTCTACTGTTCAAAGTATATTTGAAATATCCATCCTGAACGATTAAAATATCGTATTTCTGTCAAACGCAACGTTAGCGTTCTCATATTTTGAATTGTTTGGAAAATTATTTATCGTTTTTAAGGTAACTTCTAAGGGCTACCAGACAATTCTTTTTAAGGGTTTTCATAATTATTTATATTATATAAAATATAAGATGGTTCAAAATGAAGATGGTTCCAAATAAAGTTGGTTCCGCATAGCGCTTATTTATCATTAGTAATCGTTGGAACACCTTCAACATCCAAAATTGGTTTCACATTCAGGGAGACATCATATAAGAGGGGTCGGGCAAGGTAAAACGTTCAGCTGAGGATATTATGCATCGATAAGGAAGAATTGGATTTCCTGAACGCCCATCCATAATGGTTCATGCTCAAACCTTAATTAGTTACCTCTCCCTAACCTTGAAATCTAGCATTACATGTCACTGATATTTTTACTCAGTGTGTGTTTAGAGATTTTTGTTTCGAGTTTAAAGTTATATATTGTTTTAATAAAGGCCTACGTTAGTCCTCGTTTCCTTTTTAGAAGGAAGTGAACAGTTCATAAACTCACAGCTGGGTTCACTTTGAGTTTTGTCTGTTATTGTATGCTTCGAGACTGCATGGTCCCACATTACGACTTTATTAATAATATTTAGTTTAGCCTCTGTTGAGCGTTCTACTCAAAATTTAACTTTGCTGTTTTCTTTTACACGATGCTTAAACTTATCATTATAGCTATAAGAACATGAGTGAGTTCATTCCAACTTTGTGATGTTAAGTTAATAACGTTCAACCTATTTTTTAATTTTATCATATGTATTGTTTAATTTCTTATAGTACTTTATAGAAATTCTTCTACAATTAATTAGCACCCGTTCGGTTGAAATTATCATGTATACATAATACAATATCAACCCTCTGTGGTGTGTTAATCCAAGGCAGTTTTACGAGCCTAGTATACACAAATAAGGGGGTGTTTGGGGTGTCTAACCCCCCCCCCCCCAACCTGGTAAAATTGGCGATAGTTGGAAAATTTGAGTACGGCAGTCGGAATTTTCGACTCTTTCACTCTAATTTACCTAGGTCCATTCATATATTCTTGTGAATGTGAAAGACCTAAAAATTGCAAAATTCGGTCAAACTTGACCTTCAATCAGTCACATTTACCATGTTTTCCTGGCCACTTTGAGAAATTGTATCTCGCGATCCTTATACTCCACCATTCAAGACTTCGTATGGTTATTAATACTCTAAAAACAAAAATGCCTAATAGAACTACTGTACAACGTTCGCCAGCTTCAATTCGAATTTTGCTTTTGGTTGGGTTGCCCATGTTCGCTAACAAGTTCAGGATGTATATTGTCTCTATGGTATAAATTAAAAATACCCAATTCTAATCTACGGAAGCTTAAAAGTGCCACCAACATAAGAAAACTTTGAACCATAAGAATTGTTTAGATAACAAGATAAAATTTTATCAAAAATCAGAAAAATGTTGGATTGCCCAGTTGCTTTAACTGAGCAATTGAACAATTTTCTGCAAATTAATTTTAAATTGACAACTTAACGTATCTCGTCAATTAAACATTTTTCTGCAAAATTTTCAATTGTTCACTTCATTCCAACTGAGCAATTGACCATTTTGCTGCAAAATGTTTAATTGTTCACTTCATTCCAATGGGATCTTCTGTTGGCTGATGATGAAACTGTTTTAAATCTTTATAGGTCAAAACTAAACCCTAACAGCATTTACTATCAAGAAGGTATGTTTGGTAATGTATGATGTCATCAGGGCAATTGAGCTGAAAATGTCTTTGTTTCGCTCTATAATATATCAATCATATTTGTACAAAAGAGTCGCATTTTGCTGATTTCTTTTGTAACTATAGACAGGCGCGTATCCAGGATTTTCTAACCCGGGGGGCGCGAATTACTATCTAAGCGGAGCGCCACTATCGCTTGGCGCGGAGCGTACAAGAAAATTTCTGGTTTTGATACCCCCCAGATCACCGGAAATGGCACTTCTCGGGCTTGAAAATGACCAACCAGATGTACACTTTTGCCTGAGAACCAAGTATTTCCCAAAAGTTTTTTTTTTCATCCATTTTTCCATCATCAGTCACACATCATGTTCGACCTCATTGCATGTCCTATGGATCATTGCTTTTGTAGGTGATTCTACGTCACGGCCCACAATATCCGAAAGCCCCACTTTTCAAGGTTTTAAGCCCATTATGTGTTGAGAATTTGAAAATTCCCATTTCTCGTGAATAAAAATCACTTCAAAACATACCCATAATGTTGCACAAAATTCTATCTATGGACAACCAATATAGAAAAACCTCCTTGAACCCCTAATAGACAGGTCAAAATTGCACGAGTAGAGGAAATTATGATGAAGAATGTTGGTGAGGAAATTTTGGAAAATTCCGACACAGTTAATTTATTGGTGTAGAAATATTAAAACCTCTTATAATGGCTATTATAAAACTTGGTTGAAGGAAATGACAAATACCAGATATTTCCGATATCAGGTATATCGAAACCGAACACTACACACATAGGCGTAGGTCCCGTAGGAGGCGGGCTGCAGCCCCCCCCCCCCCCCCCTTCCCGCAACCAAATTTTTTTCGGGCACCTACTGAAAGAAAAATAAATAGCAATGAATAGCTTAAAAATGATCTCCTTGGTAATTAAAATAAAGTTCTAAGCTTGGCCGACATTACTACTGTAAAAGAGAGTTTTGACATAAATGGATCTGTATGCTTTTTCTCCATCTACATAAGACATTTGGTTGTTTACATTAGCATCCGGCGGTATACTGTGCAACTTTCACGGACCTTAAGGCACACGATGCCATGCAATGTAATGACCGATGCTTGCTTATATGATATTGGCATCGATATGTTGAACGCGCTCAAAGCGCGCGAAAAATTTTGGCTTTTTTTTCGGGCAAGTCGTTACAGCCTCAATCCAATTTGGCTCCTACGCCTTTGACTACACACATAGACAGGTTTTGAGGCTGTTCATCGTGGAACATGCATTTCAATGCTCACTGATATGATGTTATATCTGCTCTTTGCTTTACAAATTCGAACAGGCGTGTAGCGAGTAATTGCCAAGGGAGGGGCGAAGCCTGTAGGCAAACTATCTAAGCGAAGCGCCACCATGAGTTGGCGCGAAGCGTACAAGAAAAATTTTGGCCGAAAATGCCTCCCAGATCGCTGGAAATGACACTTCCCAGGCCTTGTAAGTTGCATCTAAGCATTGTCTATTTTGAAATTACTAGCGATGTCGTAAAGAAAATTTGCTCGGGGGGGGGGGGCGGTCGCCCCCTTCCCGAAATGCGTCATGTTCCCCGACGACTCGGTCGAGTTCAAAACCAGCCACAGTTGGGTCCATATAGCACAATTGTACAATTGTTAAGGCGTCCATACACACACACGCGTTATGATAGACCATATATAGTATTTATATAGATACATTAGTGAGAGAGGAAAAATGGAAACGTCAAAAATGAAGTTGTCGGTGTAATAGGTAGGGTGAGACGCACACCCCCTCCGTAATCCTTGATCTGTCACTGGCTACCCTGTGTATATAATTGGGATCAGCGCTTTAACTATGACTGTTCCTCTTTCTCTTCCCGAGGTCTTGGCTATCTTCTACTCCCTCCTTTTCTGCTTTTTCTCTCTTTTTTCTTTTTCTTTCCCTTCCTTTCTCTCCTCCTTTTCTTTTTTCCCCTCCTTTTCCCTTTTTTCTTCTCTTTTTTTCTCTCCTCTTTTCCTTACCCGGGGGGCGCGCGCCCCCAACCCCCCCTGGATACGCACTTGATAGAACATTACATTGACATCTAACCAAACTTTCAACTGTATCAGGTTTCAAAGATACATCAGCAACAATAATGCGACAGTCTAAGTAGAGAGTCTGAAGAATATCTGCCCAGATGAAACCACAGACCATCACCAATTGAAATCAACTTTACTGGAGTAAGGAAATGTTTAGCCAATGTAAACCGTGTATACATATTTAGGGATACTATTGGATATAAGGTTGTTGTACATTGTGTGCGGGGACTTATTTGGATTCCAAAAATAGTAAAAGTGTTTGCGAAAGAAATACATCTATATAAAAGATTATCAGATTATCAAGACATTTGTATGTATGTATGTATGTATGTATGTATGTATGGGTGTATGCGTGTGTATGTATGCGTACGTGTATGTGTGTATGCGTGTATGTATGGGTGTATGTATATGTATGTATATTAGATCCTCCTGCAAGCAGGAACTCGCGAAGAAGCCTCATTGGCTTATCAAAGCCTCTTACAGTCTCTTACATTCATTTTTAACGTCCATGATTATGAATTGTTAATTGTCAACAACTCTGTAACTGGACGACATACATTAATCTGGAAGTGGCTCGAACCAGGGACCTTATGATTGAAAGGCACCGGCGTTAACCACTGAGCTAACACTCCGCAATCTATTTGTCTTTAGATTCTAATGAAGAAAAGTAGCTTTGATTGTTAAAATGAACGATGGCAGAAGGAAAGCGACTGAACCGAAAGCCAAATTCATAGCGCTGTTGCAGAGATTTTCTCCACATATGCAGGCCTCGACACTTTCTACGGTGACTCCCATTGCTTCCGTGTCCATGATCTGTTGGTTTAATTAAGGATTCTGAGCGGCCAATTCGTCCTTATCAATACAACCGTTACTTCCTGAACTGCAAGTTTCAAAGGTGTATTGCACTTCAAACTGACCTTGATCTACTTTTTAGAATACGTATAAGGTGTATTCAATTATATACAATTCATTTCTAGCTTCGAGATTGACTCTTAGATACAAATGATGAAAGAAGCGACACAGCTACGTGGAATATATCCATGAGCCCAATCAAAGATGGTATCCAATATTTAGTACAACATGTATCAATACAAACATTAATTACTTTTTGAAAAAATTAGGTGAAAAGTAGAAATACATGTATAGTTGCATCACAAATAAAGAAATACCTACACCATTTTGTTAAGAAATACAAGCTTGGCTAGTAGCAGTGCTTATTTCCGGACAGTCTGAAACATATCAGAATTCATTTTCGGCCTTAAGATATCCTGTACACAGAGCATTCCAGATCCGACATTTAGAATACTTTAAAGATCAATATATGACATATTGTTATAGCTGTTGGAACACACCCTGCACTCACATTTTGCTGAACTATACCGCATCGCCACTAACAAGTATCCACAAAGTCATACTTTTAATGTTAAATACAATATATAGGACACACTTACAGCTGTTGGTAACGCTGAATTTGACACTTTTGTCAGGACAGGTGACTTGCTGCCTTGGTTGCGCAACACTATCGAACGAGTCGCAGACAGTGTCGTAGATCGCATCGTGAGCTCCACATTGAAACGTGGTGGCTTCGTAACATTGCAATGCACTAGCTGAAGATGACAATAGACAAACAAAACGAAAAACTCGATACAGGATCACTAAAATAGACGCCCAAGCGGGTACGTTTATCATATTAAACTGATGCTTTTAATTAAAATCTGCTTGGAATGTACATCATATATATTTCTGAAGTTTCCCTCGTTGTTAGTCTCTTAATTGGAAATTTAAATAAACTTTTAAACTATAAAATAATTGAATTCTGGTGTCACGGTATAGTTAGGCTACTGCGTGAATCTATGTTATAATAGGGAATTGTGTCCAGTGTTGCAGTTCGTATGGTTGAAGAAAAACATTGTTTTGTTTCTTTACAGATTGGACCGTCATATAAACGTGATCATTTGTTTTATCCATGCGTTCAATACAAGGAGAAAATTAGGAAGGATTAAAGTCATATACTTGGAAATTTGGGGAATATGTATGTTTCTCAAGACTCATGAATCTCCAGAGACAGTTGGCGGACAGAAAAGAAATGGGTGAGCTTCTATCTGTCCACAGAATATTCACGACGATCCGTATTAAGTCCAGGGTCTTGTAAAATTGGGATCTCGAACCCCTGAACCTCACCCTATAGGGTCCGTAAAACGGCTTCATCTTGACTCTGTGTCGTCTCGGACACGAAAATACAGGATCATTTTAATCGGTTTTACGGAAATTGATTAAATCCATGGGAATATAAACATTTACCAGTGCCACTTGTTTTAAAAAGCATAACATTGATAAAAGCACACTGACTGGTTAAGATAAGACCACAGATGGTTGAAAGTGTGAACAGCATCGTTGTCATCTTCATCTCTAGAGAAAAAGAAATAATGCGCAACTTAATTTATCTCTGTTAAGTTCTCGGATAGCCAATTACCATGGTATTGATTAATACTGAAAGGTCAGTGTGATGATTACTTCATAATGACGTCATCAAGGTTTTGACACAACATAGCTGGTGGTGTATATGTCATTTTCAACTTTAATATCCCATAACCTACCCCATCCTTTCGTATTTTGACATATTTTTTCATTCGCTTTCATGCATGTATATCGATCGCGTGTGCAGGGACTTGGACTTTATAATGATTTCACCTCATTTTGTCTCGAAAGAAAACTTGTTCCTTGTTTCCCAATTTCCACATTAGATATTGCAGTGCTAGTATGCATTGTTTCCTTGAGGGGGGGGGGGGGGGGGTTATGGAGTGATGTGTATACGCAAATAAGATAATACAATAAGAGTTATAAAGGGTACTAAATATCAGGCTGCATCAGTCCAATCGAATTTCTGCAAAGTGCCCTTCGACGTTGGTGCCCCCCCCAGATTAAAAGTGCTTCCGCCGCCCTTGTACGGTAGTATCTAATATCCCCCCCCCCGAATATTTGGTGGCATAATTTTTTTGTGTGGCTATGAATAGAAAATAATGCGTGAGATTATTTATCCAAATCATATTTGGCGGTGGCTAAAACTTCATCCAACACATGCTGCATGAGGTAAATGACTCTCCGTGGTCGTTTCTGTGACCTGTGACCGTATGGCATATTGTCACTCATGATTATTATCATAATGTCTGTACATCTCTTATGTATGAGTGTAAGTACGTATAATCATATATATGATCCACATCGATATGGGTTCACTGGGTTTCCATTTGGCCTGTTTCCTACAAGATTTCTAACCCCAGGCGCGTAGCCAAGGGGGGGGGGGGCGAAGGGTGGAGACCGCCTCCCCTTCGAGCATATTTTTTTGGTAGTTTTTGATGATATCGAAGTTTTATAGTAGCCGTTATAAGAGGTTTTAATATTTGTACATCAATAAATTAACTGTGTCTGAATTTTCGAAAATTTCTTGACCAACATTCTTCATCATACTTTCCTCTACTCGTGCAATTTTGACCGGTCTGTTAGGGGTTGAAGGGGGTTTTTCTATATTGGTTGTCCATAGATGAAATTTTGTGCAACATTATGGGTATGTTTTGAAGTGAATTATTATTCAAATTCTGAACAAACAATGGGCTTAAAACCTTGAAAAGTGGGGCTCAGTGGCGGAGCGTGCATAAAGTCAGGGGGCGGATGCCCCACCCCCCCCTGACGGACTCAAATGGACTGCTGGCGCCCTTTTCAGCTCTTTACCACTTTTTACTTATTCGCGATTATTGACTTTTTTTATTGCGCTCTCATCTACCTATTGACATTTTTCACATTTTGTTGGTGCAATTTGCCGATGACACCTATTTATTCTTCGTTTATCTGCAAATTAGCCAGGCCCGGAAAGGGTCATTTCCAGCGATCTAGGGAGTATCTTTACTCAAAAAATTTATGTGCGCTACGCGCCAATCTGTGGTGGCGCTCCGCTTAGATAGTGTCGAAAGCGCCCCTACAGACCATTCTCGACCCTCCTGACCAATACCCCTAGCTCCGCCACTGTTGGAGCTGACGGGTATTGTGGGGCGTTACGTAGAATTACCTACAAAAGTAATGATCCACAGGAGATGCGATGAGGTCGAACATGATGTGTGACTGGTGACAATCTTGAACCAGAATGAAAATATTTCATGGTTTCTTGCTGCTGTTCATTAGTTCCATTCATAGGGAAATTTCTAACAAAGCCCTAATACAACAACAGCAATTTATGCACACAAACTTTTGTTGCCAAAGTAATGCTAAGCCCTGATATCAATTGCAACACACATCAGTGTGTGAAGACTATCTACCATTATCATCATACCAAGTTTGACGAAATTCCGACTAATAGTAGCCAAGTTATTGCTTTTTGGAGTTTTTCACGTTTGACCCCATGACCTCATTTATATTCATGATATGAGCACCAAAATCAATAGGGTTCATTTACTCACTATGGGCCATCCACCCACTAAGTATGGTAATGATCGGTCATTCCCTTGTTGAGTTATCGTGCATACAAACTTTTCATACCCAAATATTGCTAAGCACGCCCCCTTATAAATATGCATGATATCAATTGCACCACACATCAGTGTAAGAAATCTATCTACCAATATCATCATACCAAGTTTGACGAATTTCCAACTAATAGTAGCCAAGTTATTGCCATTTGGAGTTTTTCACATTTGACCCCGTGACCTCATTTATATTCATGATATGAGCACCAAAATCAATAGGGTTCATCTACTCACTATGGGCCACCCACCCACTAAGTATGGTAATGATCGGTCATTCCCTTGTTGAGTTATCGTGCATACAATCTTTTCATAACGAAATATTGCTAAGCCCGCCCCTCATAAATATGCATGATATCAATTGCAACACACATCAGTGTGTGAAGTCTATCTACCAAACTCATCATACCAAGTTTGACGAAATTCCAATGAATAGTAGCCAAGTTATTGCAATTTGGATTTTTCACATTTGACCCCGTGACCTCATTAATATTTTTTAACTTTGACCTCGTAAAACTTCGCACACGAAGGTCACACGGGGTCAACCTATTGGCATCTATGATCAGAAGGTACCTTTAACATCTGAAAATAGCATCGAAACTCTAAAAATCCCCAACACGTAAAGGTCACCAGAGGTCAAATTGAGGTCAAGGGTCACCCAGATGCGGGTCGACAATTGGATTACATTGAAGCAACTCCCAACCCTAACGGACATTTCGTTCTCAAGTTATCGCAAAAATACTAGTTTTTTATCATTAATTGACCTTTGTTGACCTTCGATCACATTACCGTTATGTTTGGAAACGATCCCTTACCCCATTCACAACTACTCCCAAAATATCAACCATGTCGGACCCTGTCAATGGGAGTTATTGCTGTTTTTAATATATTGGTTTTGGCATCTAACTGACCTTTGGTGACCTTTGCCGGCACCAAAATCAATAGGGTTCATCTAGTCACTATGGGCCACCCACCCACCAAGTAAAGTAGTGATCGGTAATTCCCTTGTTGAGTTATCGTGCATACAAGCTAAAGCGTCACACACACACACACATGCACACGCACACACGCCAATCTGAATACATAGGTTCCTTTGCTTTTAGCAAGGAACCAAAAAGGTAATGAATGAAAAAAAACTATTGGAAAAACTTGGTTCTCAGGCAAAATTGTACATCTGGTTGGTCATTTCAAGCCCGAGAAGTGCCATTTCCGGTGATCTGGGGGGCTATCAAAACCAGAAATTTTCTTGTACGCTGCGCGCCAACCAATGGTGGCGCTCCGCTTTGATAGTAGTTTGCCTGCATCCAAGCAAATGTCCCCCTCCAATATTTGGTTTGCATATTCCTAAAGCTCCAAGGAGCTGCTGTAAGCCACTTACAATCATCAAATTAGCTTCATCTCCTGGAACCGGGAGATGTTGAAGGTAAAATAGCGAAACACGTACCAAATGTATCGCAGATTCAACCCTTCCTTGTACGATATGTGCTCTTTGCTCGTCTGCCGTATTTTGCAAACGAATTGCTTCACTATAAATGTTTGGGAGCTCAGAAAGCGCGTCTAAATAACTATTTTGTTGAAGCTCCATCACTTGTTGAACACATTGACATGTACCTATAGCTTTAGGCGGCTAGACAGGCGCAGCCTAGCCTTCACGTACGTAGACTGCTCTATAATCAATGTAGCTATATTCTACACTACACTTTGTACATTCGCCGTAAACGTACATGTCTGTGGCGCTAATGTTCAAATAATCAAGGAAATTAAGCTCCTCCCACTCGCGCGTGTCACTCACACTTTTATAATCTATATATATTACCGCGCCGAACATGACAAAATAGTATATAATATATAAAGGTTATAACGAACAATATATATATTTTATGCGATATATATATATATATATGATATCCGATATATATATATAGGGTATGCATAACGTATATATATGAAGAACAAACATAAGTCATATATATTACTGCATAACCAACATATATTCCTCGTTATAATAAATATATATGGTATATAATATTGTCACATATGGCACTTCTTAGGATACAACAAATGTTACGCCGGGACCGTGAAAGTTGAAAATTCTCCAACATTACGACAAGGGCAGTAATAACCGCCTGGTTCGCAAAACTATCAAAATTGGCATATGAAAACTGAATTACCCAGTTTTGTTGTATACCTAATTGTACCTAATTGTTGCAGCAAATTGGACAAACTCAGACGTTCCGAATTGTCGAAGGTATAGTACCTTGTAAAAGCGTGCTAAATTAGCCTACTTCAAAAAATCCTGGTTTATCGTTCGATAAACGTGACCTTTCGACCGATAAATCTGGATTTATCGGTCGAAACAATAAGTTGTTCTATCAATAAACCTCGAATATCTTTCGACAAACTTGGATTATCAATATGTCACGTTTGATACCGATAATTCAAGTTTTTCGCGTCAAAATACTGTTTTTATATATATATATATATATATATATATATATATATATATATATATATATATATATATATATATATATATATATATATATATATATATATATATATATACGCGCAACGCGCTTGGAGAAAGTCACATTACTCTTAGCTGATAACCAACCCTGTGTGCTCTGTTCTCATACTGTACATACATGTATCGTTAACACTTTGTCTACAAGAGCCTTTGTACTTCTTTAGGATTGGATGATTCATATTTTTAAATTTGTTATTTGCTGATGAGATTTTGCCAACTGGGTTCAGTTATTCGTCCTTTCAATTGTTTTGTCTTAACTTCTCATTTTGGTCAATAATACCGGATATCGGTCAAAACCGGTATCGGCACAACACTATTGAAGACCCATTAAAGGATCGAAATGCATGTGGTGCGAAATTTGGGTCAATTGGAGGTATTTCTTGACACCTTAGCTTAGCATATTCGTTTAACGGGTGGGGGGGGGGGGGGAGGTGGTGAAGGGCTTTGTACAGAATAATTAAGGTGCCTTGAGTAACCAGTACTAGTGATGAGTAGACCAAGTTACAATAGAGACCACACTGTGTGACGATTGACTGTTTCAACAAAGAGACAATAGCTGAAATTGCAGCCCTTGTAACTGAAGGTCTATTCAAGAATGACAGTCTCAAAACCGCTATTGAAAGTACTGTTCAAGAGGTTATTCGCAGGAAATTTGACGATCTAACTCGACAATTAGAGATCCAGGAGGCCAGAATTCTTGGCTTAGAAATTAAACTGGATGAGAAAACAGAGGAATGCAAAGGCATGCAAACTAAATTATCTGGCCTTCAAGACTCCCAAGACAAAACCACGAATGACGTCAACAATCTGGAACAATACACTAGACGGAATAGTATCAGGATTTTTGGAATCGAAGAGAAGGAAAATGAGGTCACTGACGATATTTTCAAGGAGCTGACTAAGAGCAAACTGGGTATAACGATTGAAGACTCTGGCATTGACCGTACACATAGAGTCGGCAAGCCAACAACCACTGGTCGTCCCAGGGCCCTCCTTGTGAAGTGTTTGTCCTACCGTGAAAAGCTGACACTGATGAAATCCAGAAAGAAGTTAAAGGGAACTGGGATTGTAATAGGTGAGGACTTGACCCACCGAAACCACCTCCTTCTGAAAAATACCAAGGCGCACGACAAGGTCGAGAATTGCTGGACGTGGGACGGGCGTATAATCGCCAATGTGATGACAGAAACTGGAACATCAAAAGTAATCATTTCTAATACAAACGATCTTCTCAAACTTTAACATTCGCATCCAAGAGGATAATTTATTTAAAGTACAGTTGGCATAAACCACGTGGTTTATTTTGTTTTTTTCTTTAGTATGATAGTTTTTATCATGTTATCTCATTACTTTTTTACTTTCTTCTACATGTTGGCGACAGAATGGGTTATGATTTATAATTTCGCAAATTATTCTATTTTAATATACATATTACATACATCAATTAAAAGTTGGCATATATTTCTCAAAGTATTACATAAACAGAGAATTATACAATTAATAATGTAAACGAGTTCCAGGAGAACAATACCATAACTTGCGAGTATTATACCGACCAGACTTATAATAATACTTTTAAAAATAACAAACATCATGCATCTATAATGCATATAAATTCCAGAAGTCTTTACAAAAATTTTATTATAGGCTTTTTGCATTCTATTGTAAATTTCAAATTCTCATTTATTGCTATAACAGAGACATGGCTTAAAGATGGTTTTAGTAATATTTATAATTTAGATGGTTATACATTTTTTCACAAAGAGAGAAATGATCGTCGTGGTGGGGGTGTAGGTATTTTGTGAGAAATGATATTGAATTTGTAATCAGAAATGACTTAAGTTGCCCTATGGATATCAGTGCTGAGTCTTTATTTATAGAAGCAACAAATATGAAAGCTAAAAATATTATTATGGATGTATATATAAGCCTCCAGATAGCAACTCTCGTGTGTTTAATGAAAATTTAGGTCACTGCCTGGGATTGCTCTCCAATGATGACAAAACGTATTATTTTGCAGGGGACTTTAATATAGACCTACTCAAACTTGGTGAAAGAGGTATAGTTGATGATTTTATTAACACATTTTCATCATATGGGTTGTATCCTACGATCAGTAAAGCTACCAGAGTTACCCAATACAGTACTTCATTAATTGATAATATCTTTACGAATGATATTTGTCACTCTATTAAAAGTGGTATTTTAATCTCTGATATTTCTGATCATTTTCCAATTTTCGTAAATTCTAGTAATAATTATACAATTTCTCAGAAATGTAATAATTATACACATAATACATGTCCTAATAATATTGCTTTATTACAACACGAATTGTCGGCCGTTAACTGGGATAGTGTTTCCTCTACTAAGGATGTTCAATTATCATATAACAATTTTATCCACATAGTTATGGATGCTTTTTTGTCGTGACTAAACGCCATAATATATCTAACAAATCTCCTTGGATTACACCTGCAATTTTGAAATCGATTAAACATAAGAACAAGCTCTATGTTAAATATAAAGAAAATTATTCCAATAACCGTAAAAGAGTGTATAGCAAATACAGAAACGTACTCACAACAGTTGTTAAAACTGCTAAGAAAATGCATTATAAAAATCTTATTGAAAGTAATAAAGATGACACTTCCAAATTATGGAAGGTTATTAACAATATACTAGGTAAAAATGTTAGCATTAATTGTAATAAAGATTTTATTTGTAATGGTAAACAAATTACTAATGCTAACGATGTGGCTGACGGTTTTATTAATTACTTTTCGTCCATTGCAAACACTTTGACTGATAAGATTCCTTTAAGTCACAGTAATCCCTTGCATGGCATTACTAAAGATATAAAGCAGTCGTTTATGATGCTTCCAACCTGCACTGAGGAGGTAAAAGGCTATATTATTAAGCTTAAATGTGGTAAAAGTCCAGGTCATGATGAAATTACCAATAATGTTATAAGCATATTAATGATTTTATTGCGGCTCCGCTTGCTCACATTATTAATTGTTCGTTTTCTAGTGGATTATTTCCATCAGAATTAAAAGTTGCAAAATTTATTCCTATTTTCAAATCTGGAGATCATAAGTTGTTTTCTAATTACAGACCTGTCTCACTTTTAACCACTATTTCCAAAATTGTTGAACGACTTGTGTATGACAGATTGATTAAGTTCATTGATAAGCACAACATTTTAAATGAACATCAGTATGGTTTTCGGAAAAACTATTCAACTTATCTTGCAGCTATCGACTTAATTGATAATATATCATGTGGCTTAGATAAAAAGATGTCTTCTGTTGGTATTTTTATTGATTTATCAAAGGCTTTCGATACCATTGATCATTCTATTTTATTAAAGAAGCTTCTTGCTTATGGAGTACGTGGAATTTCCTATAACTGGTTTCAAAGTTATCTAAGTAATCGTATAAACTATGTATATTATAACGGAGTTACATCTGCAAGGTACATTTGTAATGTTGGTGTTCCACAGGGTTCTATTTTAGGCCCACTTCTTTTTCTTATATACATTAATAATATTTCTCATTCTTCTACTAAGGGAAACTTTGTTTTATTTGCTGATGACACTTCAATCTTATTTCAGAAGGATAATATAACTGATGCAATTCTAGAAGCCGAAAAAGAGTTTACTCATATTATTAACTGGCTTAATGCAAATAAGTTGTCTCTGAATTTATTAAAAACTAATATTCTTATATTCGACAATAAATTACATGATACTACTAATATTCCCATCAATATTGATGGCACTATTGTATTAACCACAGTAACTACTAAGTTTCTCGGTACTATTATCGATTGTAACCTTCACTGGAAAAATCATATTTCATATATCTGTAGTAAAATTGCCGGTGCAAATGGAATTATTGATAGATTAAAACATGTTCTTCCGAAAGATACATTATTGACTTTATATAATACTCTAATACTTCCACACCTGAATTATAATTTACTTGCTTGGGGAGGTGCAAATAAATCACTGTTGCATAATTTATATAACCTGCAAAAACGTGCAGTTGGTAACATTTGTATTGCGCCGTATATTGCTCACTCGGGTCCTCTTTTTAAGAGTCTGAACGTCTTAACTATTTTTGATTTATTTGATTATCAGCTAGGTATTTTTATGTTTAAGTTTAATAATGGAAATCTTCCTCCTATTTACAACTCATATTTTCATTATAGATATAATATGCATCATTACAACACTAGATCTATGCATTCTCTAAACATTCCATATTCACGAACTAGACTTAGACAGTCCCAGATTCGCTCAAGTGGTGTTACTCTCTGGAATTCATTCTCATCTAATCTCACTGAATTGAATATTACTTTATATACTTTTAAAAATTTAAAAATTATTTGGTCTGGTGCTAACATAACTTGTCTTGACCGTCTCAATAAACTACAAAAAGGCGCAATACGTAACATAACACATGCTGCATTTCGTCAGCACACTAGTCCATTGTTTAAAGGTCAAAACCTGCTGAAATTAAATGATATTATAAGGCTACAACTTGCTGTATTTACGTATAAAGCATGGCATGGGCTACTTCCGGGTTGCTTTCATAATTTCTATACAATTAATGTAGAATTATACAATTATAATACCCGAAATAGACAAAATGCTCATTGCAACTTCTATCATACGAAATTAGGTACACGCAGCTTTCGCAACCGTGCAACTAAGTTATGGAACTCATTAAGCAATACCGTTAAATCTAAGGCTACAAAGAATTCATTTAAGAAATGTTTAAAAAAAGAATTGATATCATCATATTAAATTATGTAAATGAGTTATTTACTTCAGCAGTTTCTGTACATTATGTAACAAACATTCAATTTGTATTTATTAATTAATTTTTTTTTCTTTAGGGAGTCTTCCACTTTGTTAAGCTTTTAAGCTTTATTGAAGACTTCCCTCCGCTTTGTACTTCTGTGGAAAAACAAATAAATAAATAAATAAATAAATAAATAAATAAATAAATAAATAAAAAAATAGGTTGAGGAAAAAATTGATGTCGACTTCATATTACATATAATTACATGCATATTAAGACCATTCTTTAATGTTGCTGTTATTCTTTTGTAATTAGCACATTGCTAATTACTTTCTTTCTTTCTTTCTTTCTTTCTTTCTTTCTTTCTTTCTTTCTTTCTTTCTTTCTTTCTTTCTTTCTTTCTTTCTTTCTTTCTTTCTTTCTTTCTTTCTTTCTTTCTTTCTTTCTTTCTTTCTTTCTTTCTTTCTTTCTTTCTTTCTTTCTTTCTTTCTTTCTTTCTTTCTTTCTTTCTTTCTTTCTTTCTTTCTTTCTTTCTTTCTTTCTTTCTTTCTTTCTTTCTTTCTTTCTTTCTTTCTTTCTTTCTTTCTTTCTTTCTTTCTTTCTTTCTTTCTTTCTTTCTTTCTTTCTTTCTTTCTTTCTTTCTTTCTTTCTTTCTTTCTTTCTTTCTTTCTTTCTTTCTTTCTTTCTTTCTTTCTTTTCCTTTCTTTCTTTTCCTTTCTTTTTGTAAGGGATCAGACTCGAAAAGCTTTGCTTATTCTGACTCCTCTACCCATCATATGTATGTATATATATATATATATATATATATATATATATATATATACTGATTTTTGCATATCATTTATTATATGTAAGTATATTAATTTACTATTAATCATGTTATAAAATATAAATTAATGATGATGATGATGATGATGATGATGGTACAAATAAACTTGAACTTGAACTTGAATGTGTCAGTCCATGAGGAAATACTTAGAGCATGCTACCTTAAACTTGTTAGTGTGCCTCCAAGATCATTGTAGAGATAATTGCTACGCTCACTGTTGTGGACACCAACACAATATTTCAGTCATTGATGAATATTGCGCAAATAGTTGTTTACTATACAGAATAAAATATATATGTGATAGTGAGTCACGCTGACAGATACACTGTCGTGTTTTATCGATTCAGCTATAACATATCAATTCTGCCATGCACCAATCCGCCATTTTAAAAACTAATGAATATAAACTACATGGTTATTCAATCCGTTGGACATTCGTTGACAAAATCACAGGCCACTTCCCCACAAAATGGCAAATTATGTGACAGAGAAAGTGATCTCGACTGAACTGTTCCTAAGACCACCGAATCAAAAGAGGCAGCTTGGCATGCATCAACCAGATGTGTTGATCGTCATTACGCCGATTCAAATAGCGATTTGTAATTTTAAAACAGGATTAACCTTTTCACCCTGTGTTTCTTTGGATTATTCCAGAACTGTTTTCCATAGGTGCAAACTCTAAGCAATGTGATCACCATGGGAACAAACAATAATATAATTCGCAAATTTTGGTATTTTCTTTACTTCAAATTGAGAGATGAGCTGTACAGTTGAGTTAGCTGCTTTTCAAGGTTTTCAATTATTCTACTTTGGACGTCAAATGACCTTCTAGAAAGTAGCCTCAATACCCCGGGCACATTTCAACACTGCACACAACTCAAGTGACATTTCCCCCTCACCTAGAAAAAAAAGATAGTTCTAACAAGCTAGTACCCATTTCGTGGTACTCACTATTGAGATATGAGATTGTACTTAGTGAGTAAGTTTTCTTACAAGGGTTTACTATTGTGGCAACTAGTGACCTCAAATGACTCTTTGCCCCCACCAATAGCAGTGGAAATTGCGATGTAACGAAGACAGGGTTTCCATGACAGAGTTCGACGATTTGTTTCTTTGTGGCTTCGGCAAGAAATCAAAATAGAATATACTAACAACCACAAATTCAATCTCGAAGAGGTATGTTTTATTGCTACCATTGAATACAAGTTTGACTAGTTTAAAGGCTATTTTTTTTTCTATGCCGACAAATTCACGCCCCCGGTGAATAGTGTTTCCAGTTGGTGGTACCTTCCAGTTGTCTAAAAAGGATGAGCGAAATATCAATTTAGTAGACCTGTCAATTTCGTTAGATTGGTGCTCTCGGTCTAGTTTGATCATCTTTGGACATTGCTGTAGTAAATTAATGCTTTATTTTAAGCTCAACAATATTGCCTTCCAATTTGAGCTTGTTAAAATTGTCCGCCCCCCCCCCCTCCACCATTGTGATCCTTACAAACTATTTCCTGTCTTTAAGAACCGTCAAAGGAGACATTCAAACAGGTCTCAAGGAGGGTTGATTGCTTTGGAGGACCATTGAAGTTAAATGTAATGAGAATAGGTCATTACTATAAAGTTCCGTAGCATATTCATGGATAATATTTTGATGGGCATGAAAATGAAATGAAATGTTTGTTTTCTTAGGCAAGAAAAGTTTAGTTTAAAATGTAAGATAAGAAAATTGCGTTACGTTAGAAAGTACTATATCTATAGTAAGTCAACATACAACACTTTCCCATCGAAGATTGTGACTATATCTAAACCTCATGATGTCCATACAATAGGTTGTCTATACTACTGAACCTTTGTCGGGGTGTTACACTGCGGAGTAGCATCATAACTCAATAGATCATAATATGTTAACAAGGACCAGGTATGAAAGTCGAAGAGTTGACAGAAGAGTATATAGAAAGATCGTTAATGTACGAATATAAAATGGTTATCATGAACAGAGGCGATGGAATCGGGGGAGAGGGGGAGTGCAAGAGGGAGGGGCAGTTCCAGGGGACCTAAATAAATTACCTGAATAGAGCAGCTCCTTTTCACCAATGAAAATTGGCCCTTTTGTTTTGTTTGTGAAATTACCCTTTGTAATAAATTGCTCATAAATTATAAAGACATTGTAATTAAAAAGTGCTCTTTTAGGTATGAAACAAAACCCTATTGAGATTTTGGAATCTATGGTACAGAATGTACAGCACAGGTGGTCTGTTATGTCGGAACATTTTGAAATGAACTTTGTGGATTTTGCTCTGAGACGTTTGTGACCCACCCCCATCCCTCGCACCCAGTCCGAAGGTTATCCAACCGCCTCTGTTCACGACCACAAGTTGAACTACTGATACAAGGTATTTACGCCAGTCATATCGAAGACATATGTACTAGTTAAAAATCTAATTAAGAAAGAAAGCTTGTAGGATAACGACCATCATCGAGAAAAAGACAACGACTGGATTTGTAGCGATGTTCAAAGCGCTGTTACAGAGATCCCCACTGCAAGTACAAGCATAAACGTCGTTAACGGTAAGAACACCGGCTTCTAAAGCTTTAATTTGCTGCTCTAGTTCTGGTTCTTGGGCGGCCAGTTGTGCTTCGTCCAGGCACCCGTCAGCTCCTGCAGAGCAAGTTCCGAAGGTGAAGTAAACTTCGAAAGAGCCTTGATCTGAAAGATGAACGCAATTGTTAATATTAAAAATCGGCAAAGCGAAATGTATTTTCTTTCTTGCTATATTGTGACTTGTATTGCCATAACATACATTATTCACTTGGGGGAGGGGGAGGGCATACGTTTCCGTTTAGTGGGTACTTGACCCAAAATATAAGAACACAGACGTGAGGGGGTTGGTGTGGTGTGGTGGGTGGGGTGGGAAGCACTTTAAAAGTCGGGCTTAAGTGGTTCTATTAGACTAACAGTGAGAATATGATTTGCCTTTAGTTGAAACAGGAACTGTGTAAGATTGGAGGGGGTAGGAGTGGGGGGTTTACTATCTTATATCGCAGGTACGAATTTCTCTTGCTTCTTTCGTCGCCTGTAAATGAGAAGTGATCTAACAAATGCGTCAACCATTAATAAACTAAAAATAATAATTATTTAAGAGCTAGACCACACTAACCCCTCTCCACCTCAACCGTCTCCGCGTTGGTGCACAGCTGGATGTCGAAGATGGTCATCGCTTTCATTGAGACTTACGAAGAAAAGAAAGTCTTTTCCACTGTAGTGTAACATTTGTGAGCTCCAGCTTTAAATGAAGAGCTTATTTCTGGAGCTTATTACGGGATGCATGGTTTACGATTAATGGTAAAGGGAAATCAAATGTATACTAACAACTGTAGGAGGCGGTCACCAAACCACATTTGCCTGGGCACGTGACTTCTGACTGTGGTTGGGCAGTGTCATTAAAGGCGTCGCAAACAGCGTCATAGATGGAATCATGACTACCGCATACTATTGAGTAACTTTGATAGCATCGCGATCCATTTACTTAATATGAGACAAGAGAACAAAGGATATGTTACTATTGTTTAGTGAATGAAACAAGTAAAAAAGAACAGAGAGCCAACATGCTTTGTAATTCCTACAAAGCAAAGGTATATAGTATATACATATGTATATATATAATAATAATAAAGGCTTATAAGCACAACTACTACAGAAAACTGTGTGCACTGCTGTGCTGGAAAACAACTAAATAAATCTCAAAGTAACGATACAAAAGTTAAACCTGGTCGAGATTCTGGCTGAAATCAGAACCATTTACAAACAGGTAGTGTTTTAATTGCCTCTTAAAAGTAGCAGCATTTTGGATTTCTTTAAGGCTGTCAGGAAGCTTATTCCACAATTTAGGTCCAGCCTTGGCAAACGAGCGATACCCATACGGGGATTTAACTCGAGGCTCTATCAATAACGTATTTCTGCTACGGTCAGAGGTTACCAATATATCATGGATATATTTAGGACCCAGTCCTCTAACAGACTTAAACACAATCAAAATTATTTTAAAGTACACCCTCTCCTTGATTTTAAGCCAATGGAGATCATGGAATAGATCAGTCACATGATCATATCTACTTTTACCATATATCAATCTTGCAGAAAAATTTTGAACAGATTGGAGTTGATCATATAAATGTTGGTTGATACCAAAATAAAGTGAGTTACAATAATCAATATGCGAAATAACCATGGATTGGACAATAATGCTTAACTCAGACTTAGTAAGATAAAACCGCATTTTAGAAATATTTCTAAGATTCTTAAAGCACCTGGATTTAAGTGAACATATTTGATGCCGAAAAGACATGGTATCGTCAAAATGAACACCAAGGTTACGAACAATTTGGTCAAAACGTACACAATCAACAGAGTTAAGAATAACACCCTTGATGTGAAACAGTTTTAGTATAGGAGGGGGACCAAATACAATTATTTGGGTCTTGCCAGGGTTGAGTTGCAAATAATATTTGCGCATCCAACGTTGGATACAACCAAAGGAGGATTGCAGAGAGTCAACCAGAGCTGATCCTTGATTATGGTGCCTGAAGTGTTTATAAACCTGGTGATCATCTGCAAAACCATGAATATTAAAACCCATTCTAGAAACTTCAGCGTAAAGTGAGCGAATATAGATGTTAAATAAGACCGGATCCAAAACAGATCCCTGTGGCACACCAAACTTAATAGTAATCTGATCAGAAGTACAGCCCCCTATTCTAACTCTTTGAGATCTGCCCACAATAAAACTTTTAAACCAGTTTAGGACAATACCAGTAATACCAATTTCATTAGATAATACAGACAAAAGTACATTATGGTCAATGGTGTCAAAAGCCGGGCTTAAGTCAAGGAGTACCAGCACAGTAGCATGTCCACTGTCACTGGCAACTAATATGTCATTAGTTACTCTCAAAAGGAGGGTTTCGGAACTATGGTATTTTTTGTAAGCAGATTGCCTGGAAATATTGAGGCTATTAGAATGCATGTGAGTATTCAATCGTTTAAGAACAACTCTTTCATTCAATTTACCCCAAAAAGATAGATTGGAGATTGGTCTATAATTTTTAAAATTGTTATGATCTAAGCCATTCCCTTTGATGACAGGAGAAATATCTGCAAGTTTTAGACCAACCATGCTGCCAGTGATGAGAGACAAATTAACGAGATGACATATGCAAGGAAGAAGAAAATCAATATTACTTTGTAGGAGATCTCTCGGAAGTATGTCACTAGGGGAGCATTTAATTCCAGTATCATTAATTATCTACCTTAACTCATCAATACTGGTAGGTTCAAACTGAGATAAGACAACTCCACGAAAAGCAGTATCAAGCTGTTCAGAATCTCTATCAATGTCCTGAAAATTAGACCGTATTTGTGCTATTTTGTCGTTAAAATACTCATTAAAGTCATTTGTAAGAGTTTGTAGAGAAACAGTAGGTGGAAGGATTTTGGTTTGATTTTTATCAAGGAAATTATGCACAAATTTGTAAAGGGCTTTGGAAAACCCCTCACAATTTTGGAACTTGATTCTAAAGAAATCCCTTTTCTTTGAACGAGCCATTGTCATAGTGTCCTTTCTAACTTGAAGATAGACGTCTTTGTCAACAGTTAGACCAGAGTTATGCCATTTCCTTTCTGCTTTCCTGCGAAGACGCCGCTGATTTACATAATCAGTGTCAAACCAAGGTGCCGTGTTAACAACTTTTATTCTTCTGCTCACTAGTGGGGCATGTTTATCTGTTATCAAAGCGATTTTTGAATTATATATGTCAACTGCATCTTTGAAATTCGTTGTCACTGCTTCGTAGTTGGAAAATTCACGGTTTATATCACAGGAAAGGGCTTTTGCATCAACAGACTTCACGTTTCTAAAGAATATATCTTTATACTGATGCTGATCACAACTGCGTAAAACATCAAACTTAATAGGAAAATGGTCGCTCAACGTACTATTATCCAGAACGTCTACAGTTTTTAGATCAACAAGATGCTCACTGGCAACCACAACATCCAATGTATGACCAAGATTGTGTGTAGGTGAATTCACGTACTGTATAAACCCAAATGAGTTCAGAAAATCGGTAAATTGAGAAGAAGATTTGGCAGTAGAGATATCAATATGAATATTTATATCACCACATAAAATAATATGATCATTCTGGATCATCCTGCAGGAAGTTATCAAATTCATGTAAAAAGCATGTAACCAAAACGGACTGCAGCCGGTATAGTTTCATGATATTTCATGATAGTTGTATATATATATATATATATATATATATATATGTGTGTGTGTGTATATATATATATATATATGTGTGTGTGTGTATATATATATATATATATATATATACACATATATACATATTTATATATATATACACACATATATATAAATATACATACAGACTACGACTGGATTTGTAGCGATGTTCAAAGCGCTGTTACAGAGATCCCAACTGCAGGTACACGCATTAACGTCGTTAACGGTAAGACCACCGGCTTCTAAAGCTTTAATTTGCTGCTCTAGTTCTGGTTCTTGGGCGGCCAGTTGTGCTTCGTCCAGGCACCCGTCAGCTCCTGCAGAGCAAGTTCCGAAGGTGAAGTAAACTTCAAAAGAGCCTTGATCTGAAAGATGAACGCAATTGTTAATATTAAAAATCGGCAAAGCGAAATGTATTTTCTTTCTTGCTATATTGTGACTTGTATTGCCATAACATACATTATTCACTTGGGGGAGGGGGAGGGCATACGTTTCCGTTTAGTGGGTACTTGACCCAAAATATAAGAACACAGACGTGAGGGGGTTGGTGTGGTGTGGTGGGTGGGGTGGGAAGCACTTTAAAAGTCGGGCTTAAGTGGTTCTATTAGACTAACAGTGAGAATATGATTTGCCTTTAGTTGAAACAGGAACTGTGTAAGATTGGAGGGGGTAGGAGTGGGGGGTTTACTATCTTATATCGCAGGTACGAATTTCTCTTGCTTCTTTCGTCGCCTGTAAATGAGAAGTGATCTAACAAATGCGTCAACCATTAATAAACTAAAAATAATAATTATTTAAGAGCTAGACCACACTAACCCCTCTCCACCTCAACCGTCTCCGCGTTGGTGCACAGCTGGATGTCGAAGATGGTCATCGCTTTCATTGAGACTTACGAAGAAAAGAAAGTCTTTTCCACTGTAGTGTAACATTTGTGAGCTCCAGCTTTAAATGAAGAGCTTATTTCTGGAGCTTATTACGGGATGCATGGTTTACGATTAATGGTAAAGGGAAATCAAATGTATACTAACAACTGTAGGAGGCGGTCACCAAACCACATTTGCCTGGGCACGTGACTTCTGACTGTGGTTGGGCAGTGTCATTAAAGGCGTCGCAAACAGCGTCATAGATGGAATCATGACTACCGCATACTATTGAGTAACTTTGATAGCATCGCGATCCATTTACTTAATATGAGACAAGAGAACAAAGGATATGTTACTATTGTTTAGTGAATGAAACAAGTAAAAAAGAACAGAGAGCCAACATGCTTTGTAATTCCTACAAAGCAAAGGTATATAGTATATACATATGTATATATATAATAATAATAAAGGCTTATAAGCACAACTACTACAGAAAACTGTGTGCACTGCTGTGCTGGAAAACAACTAAATAAATCTCAAAGTAACGATACAAAAGTTAAACCTGGTCGAGATTCTGGCTGAAATCAGAACCATTTACAAACAGGTAGTGTTTTAAAAGCCTCTTAAAAGTAGCAGCATTTTGGATTTCTTTAAGGCTGTCAGGAAGCTTATTCCACAATTTAGGTCCAGCCTTGGCAAACGAGCGATACCCATACGGGGATTTAACTCGAGGCTCTATCAATAACGTATTTCTGCTACGGTCAGAGGTTACCAATATATCATGGATATATTTAGGACCCAGTCCTCTAACAGACTTAAACACAATCAAAATTATTTTAAAGTACACCCTCTCCTTGATTTTAAGCCAATGGAGATCATGGAATAGATCAGTCACATGATCATATCTACTTTTACCATATATCAATCTTGCAGAAAAATTTTGAACAGATTGGAGTTGATCATATAAATGTTGGTTGATACCAAAATAAAGTGAGTTACAATAATCAATATGCGAAATAACCATGGATTGGACAATAATGCTTAACTCAGACTTAGTAAGATAAAACCGCATTTTAGAAATATTTCTAAGATTCTTAAAGCACCTGGATTTAAGTGAGCATATTTGATGCCGAAAAGACATGGTATCGTCAAAATGAACACCAAGGTTACGAACAATTTGGTCAAAACGTACACAATCAACAGAGTTAAGAATAACACCCTTGATGTGAAACAGTTTTAGTATAGGAGGGGGACCAAATACAATTATTTGGGTCTTGCCAGGGTTGAGTTGCAAATAATATTTGCGCATCCAACGTTGGATACAACCAAAGGAGGATTGCAGAGAGTCAACCAGAGCTGATCCTTGATTATGGTGCCCGAAGTGTTTATAAACCTGGTGATCATCTGCAAAACCATGAATATTAAAACCCATTCTAGAAACTTCAGCGTAAAGTGAGCGAATATAGATGTTAAATAAGACCGGACCCAAAACAGATCCCTGTGGCACACCAAACTTAATAGTAATCTGATCAGAAGTACAGCCCCCTATTCTAACTCTTTGAGATCTGCCCACAATAAAACTTTTAAACCAGTTTAGGACAATACCAGTAATACCAATTTCATTAGATAATACAGACAAAAGTACATTATGGTCAATGGTGTCAAAAGCCGAGCTTAAGTCAAGGAGTACCAGCACAGTAGCATGTCCACTGTCACTGGCAACTAATATGTCATTAGTTACTCTCAAAAGGAGGGTTTCGGAACTATGGTATTTTTTGTAAGCAGATTGCCTGGAAATATTGAGGCTATTAGAATGCATGTGAGTATTCAATCGTTTAAGAACAACTCTTTCATTCAATTTACCCCAAAAAGATAGATTGGAGATTGGTCTATAATTTTTAAAATTGTTATGATCTAAGCCATTCCCTTTGATGACAGGAGAAATATCTGCAAGTTTTAGACCAACCATGCTGCCAGTGATGAGAGACAAATTAACGAGATGACATATGCAAGGAAGAAGAAAATCAATATTACTTTGTAGGAGATCTCTCGGAAGTATGTCACTAGGGGAGCATTTAATTCCAGTATCATTAATTATCTACCTTAACTCATCAATACTGGTAGGTTCAAACTGAGATAAGACAACTCCACGAAAAGCAGTATCAAGCTGTTCAGAATCTCTATCAATGTCCTGAAAATTAGACCGTATTTGTGCTATTTTGTCGTTAAAATACTCATTAAAGTCATTTGTAAGAGTTTGTAGAGAAACAGTAGGTGGAAGGATTTTGGTTTGATTTTTATCAAGGAAATTATGCACAAATTTGTAAAGGGCTTTGGAATTCCCCTCACAATTTTGGAACTTGATTCTAAAGAAATCCCTTTTCTTTGAACGAGCCATTGTCATAGTGTCCTTTCTAACTTGAAGATAGACGTCTTTGTCAACAGTTAGACCAGAGTTATGCCATTTCCTTCCTGCTTTCCTGCGAAGACGCCGCTGATTTACATAATCAGTGTCAAACCAAGGTGCCGTGTTAACAACTTTTATTCTTCTGCTCACTAGTGGGGCATGTTTATCTGTTATCAAAGCGATTTTTGAATTATATATGTCAACTGCATCTTTGAAATTCGTTGTCACTGCTTCGTAGTTGGAAAATTCACGGTTTATATCACAGGAAAGGGCTTTTGCATCAACATACTTCACGTTTCTAAAGAATATATCTTTATACTGATGCTGATCACAACTGCGTAAAACATCAAACTTAATAGGAAAATGGTCGCTCAACGTACTATTATCCAGAACGTCTACAGTTTTTAGATCAACAAGATGCTCACTGGCAACCACAACATCCAATGTATGACCAAGATTGTGTGTAGGTGAATTCACGTACTGTATAAGCCCAAATGAGTTCAGAATATCAGTAAATTGAGAAGAAGATTTGGCAGTAGAGATATCAATATGAATATTTATATCACCACATAAAATAATATGATCATTCTGGATCATCCTGCAGGAAGTTATCAAATTCATGTAAAAAGCATGTAACCAAAACGGACTGCAGCCGGTATAGTTTCATGATATTTCATGATAGTTGTATATATATATATATATATATATATATATATATATATATATATATATATATATATATATATATATATATGTATATATATATGTGTGTGTGTGTATGTATATATATATATATATATAGTCTAGGAGTTGTAGGAGTTGTACTGGATCCCCATTTAAGCATGAAACAACAGGTCAATGCTGTTTGCAAATCATCATACAATGCCGTACGGAAGATCAGCCGGATACGGAAGTTTTTAACCAACGATATAACTAAGAAACTTGTATGTTCCTAGATAATGCCCAGGCTTGACTACTGTAACTTTTTATTTTGGCCTTCCTGACTCTACACTGAAAAAACTTCAAACTGTTCAGAATTCTGCTGCCCGGTTAATATCATGTTCATCGCGTCATGATCACATGTCTCCAGTGCTTCAATCACTCCATTGGCTTCCAGTAAAACATCGGTCAATTTATAAGCTCCTCCTCTTAACGTACAAATCACAACGCTCCCTTGCCCCTGGTTACATTACAAATTTAATTCCTCAGTATCATCCTCAACGCCAACTTCGCTCGTCTACAAAGTGTCTTCTTGCCACCAGCCATACCCCAAACACAAAGTTTTATGGAGAAAGAGCCTTCATCTCTGCTGCACCTCATCTGGAACAATCTACCATTTTCAATTCGCAATGCACCATCGGTTGACTCTTTTAAGCGTCTCTTAAAAATATATATACATATACATATATGTATACACATATGTATATATATATATATATGTATATATATATATATTTATATATGTGTGTGTGTTTGTATGTATGTATGTATTGATACCTATTTAATTCGACATATCATTGATTTAAACTGGTATTTGTTGATTTAAATTGACATACCGATTTATTTTACATATCATCGATTTAAATTGGGTATGCCGATTTAAATCGGTATATGTCTATTTAAACTGGTGTATGTCGAATTAAATTAAGTAAGTTTGTAGTTGATTCGTTCACGTATCGGGAGCCAGTGGAGTTCGATCATGGTAGGGGCAATGTGATACTCCCGGGTTCTAGTAACGAGACGTGCGACGATGTTTAGTACGCGTTCTAGCCTGTCAATTTTACAGCCTGGTAATCCAATCCATACAGAATACCATTGCACTGAGTAGTCGAGCTTCGACGTAACGAATGCATGGACAATCCATTCTCTCAGTGAGTTACAATCCATCAGCCAGTATTCACACTGCATTTGAGGGTACCAACAAAGTGTATCCGCTTTAAGTTGAACTATAGAACCAACACGGAAGTTATAAAGGTAAGACGGTTTTTCATGTCCCGAAAGTAAGTAATGGTAACCTTGATTTAACTACGTATCGGCCAACAGGAAACCGTGTGGAGAGTAAAGAACTCCAGTAAAGTACTTTTTGAAAACTTCTAGCAATTTAGCATGCTATAATTTGGGGCCAATATATTAGAATTGACTACCATTAACGTACAGTAGAAAATTATAACCAACTGATACTCACCAGTAAGGGCAAAACCAAAGATAGTCGCAAAAAGGAACAGTGCATTCGTCATTTTCACCTGGTGATAGAAAGAAAAACAGAATTAAAGGAAGAGCAAGGGCCCAAGGGCACTATAGTTCCTTGCTTGTAAGGAATATTTAAAGGGATCAGCACTGTCCTAACATTGTTATGTGGTCCTATGTACACACACAATAATATTGCCAAAAATATCACAAATCAACCGTTGGTCCTTTTGAGAATCTGTTGAGGACCAGGTGTCTGATATGAGCATGAGTTCGCTTTTTTTACAGAACTCACAGAATCATCCTGACTGTACTTATTAAGAATTTTAACAAAACCAAACGAACCTTGATCTCTAATAACTTCGCACATAAAAGTTGCAGAGGAGTCAACTTTTGGACAATTTAGATCGGAATATGGCCACGAAAATTCAATTAATCAACTTGAAAGAAACTAATAAGGTCACTAGAGGTCAACCTGAGGTCAAAGGTCACCCAAATACAGGTCGACTATTGGATTACATTAGCCGTAACTCCCAACCTTGATGGGCATTTTGTTCTCAAGTTATCGCAAAAATAGTTGTTGACCCCTAATTGACCTTTGTTGACATACAAAAAAACATTTTGATCCATAATTTACCTTTGTTGACCTTGGATCACATGAACTTTATGTTTTGAAACGATCCCTTTAATTCCCTTACCCCATTCACAACTACTCCCAAAATATCAACCATGTCGGACCCTGTCAGCGGGAGTTTTACACGTTATTATAAACAAACACACATTTTGACCCATAATTGACCTTTTGTGACCTTGGTTCACATAACGGTTATTTTTGAAAACGTGACCCTACTACTTTTACAACTTGTCCCAATATATCAGCCATGTCAGACTTTGTGACTAGAAGTTGTTGCAAAAATTAGCATAAGTTGCTAGTTTTTTGCACATAAGCAGCCTTGAATTGACCTTGGATGACCTGATGGTTTTTTATCAAAAATGTTCTCATCGATGATGTGAAATATGTCCTGAATTTGTTATGTGCTCCAATGTACACACACAATGTAATTGCTAATAAGGTATCAAATCCAACCTCTGGCCCCTCATAACTTGAGAACTGGGTGTCCGATTGAAGCGGGAGTTGGTTTCCTCTATAGAGCACAAAAGAGCTCTGTCATATATTAAAATACTGACAAACTCTTTTTGTTTTGCCCCGTATCTCCTAAAATGAGCATATTTTTCAAGATTTGACCTTTGATTTCAAAAAGCAACACGACAAGTCTGTAGTCCATCTTAACCGTACTTACTAAATGATAAACTTGAACTCTGATAACTTCGCACACCCTAATTGACCCTTGTTGACATTCGATCACATCACCGTTATGTTTGGAAATGATCACTTAACCCATTCACAACTACTCCCAAAATATCAACCATGTCGGACCCTGTCCATGTGCCGCTAACTGACCTTTGGTGACCTCGCAGGCACCAAAAACAATAGGGCACACAATGGCGGATCTATATACCAAGTTTGAGTTAGTCCAACTTTCCCTTGTAGATTTACAGTGTACAAAAGCAAGTGTCACAGACGCACACACAGACGCACACACACAAACCTGGCTATAAAGGTTCCTTTTGCCAAAGCAAGGAACCAAAAATTAAGTTATCGTTAGCTTTGATTCTCAGAAATGTAATTATTTGAACCACTGACTGTGAGGTCGTGGTGCAGTTTGGGGTGGGGGAATGGGGAGAGGGGACGCAAAGGCGAAAACTGGTTACAGGCAGGCCAATATAGCTAGGAGCTGTGGGCATCAGATGGGCATCAACAAAATTACAGGATACAAATGAAACGCATCATTCTAACAAGCATTGTTAAATTTTGCCTTTTCAAGCTCAAAATAATAGCCGCCGTTTGTAACTATATAAATGCCTTTTTTTTTCCTTAGTCCTATTTTTTTCCCACGTCAATATTTGTCCGGCCTTCGTCGGACCTGCCGTACCGGCTCCGACGCTCCTGCATGGTATTTAGATTAGCCATATTGAGTACAAGAATCCTAATGCTTGTGAAGTCCAATCTCCTAAAGGGCACCAGAGGTCAAACTCTGAGAAATCTTTTACATGATATATAACGATGGAAATCGTGGATACCTCTTAAACTCATGGTGTGTGGAGTACAATAACCCTATTGTTTTGGTGGCCACGTACAGAAGAGGACCTGTGTTTATCATGCCATAGTGGTACTGTTACAGCTAGTATAGGCCTAACAAAGCGACCGGTCTCGATGAAATAAGTGCGCATGTATTAAAGATAAGTGCAAGTGAAATTACTCCCAGTATTACACGAATAATAAATCAAAGCATTGATACTGATGTATTTCCATGTAACTGGAAGGAAGCTAAGGTTATCCCGAGTTTTAAAACGGAATCCCGCCATGATTTATCGAACTACAGACCGATTTCAATTTTACCAATTCTCTCAAAAATAATTGAAAAACATGTCCACCTAGCCCTCAGTAAGCATTTGAATAAGTTTGACCTTTTACGTAATGCACAGTCGGGTTTCAGGGAAAAGCATTCATGCGAAACGGCGCTATTGAAGGTTGTGGATCAGTGGATGGAATCTATTGATAAGGGGTATATTTTGGGAACTGTTTTCTTAGACCTCAGTAAGGCATTCGATTTGGTAAACCACGAGATGATGGTAACGAAACTACGTATTTATGGTGTATAGAGTAAAGCGATTAATTGGTTCAAATCCTATTTAGTTAATAGAAGTCATTGCACATACTTAAATGGTGTTTTATCGAGTTCAAGACGAATTGCATGTGGTGTACCCCATGGAAGCATTCTTGGTCCACTTCTGTTCTTAATTTATATTAATGATATGGATCTCACTTTGGAATATTGTTCAGCGGATATGTATGCTGACGACACAACATTTTATGCCAGTGATACATCTACCGTTGACTTGAATAACAAATTGCAAAGAGACATGGAAAAAGTTAGTGCCTGGTGTGACCGAAATAAAATGGCAATCAACACCACTAAAACAAAAGTATTATTGATGGAATCTGGTCAGAGACTAGCTTCATTACCTGACAATGCAAATAGTCTTTCTGTGACACTCGGGGGCAAAATTCTCAAGACTGTCAAATATGAAGAACTATTAGGTGTAACAATTGATAACAATTTATCCTGGCATATTCAGGTTGACAACGTTTGTAAAACAGTCTCAAATCGCCTTGCCTTACTGAGACGCATACAACCATATATTGATTTGAATACGAAAATTATCTACTATAGTGGGTATGTACGACCCATTCTAGTTTATTGTAGTATAGTCTGGGGTACGTGTGGAGCAAATGATTTACAAAAGTTGTTCCATATGCAAAAAGCAGCAGCGCGTATTATTACGAACTCGGGAAGATATGAAAGCTCGACAGAATTATTTAAAATGCTAAAGTGGCACCGTGTCGATACGCAAATACGTATACGACGATTGATCATGATATACAAGACCATGAATGGCCTCTCCCCAAATTATCTAACCCAGTTATTCAACTTAACACACGAAATTCATAATCACAATATGAGATCCACGACCCAAAGTAACTTATACCTGAAAGATGGTAAAAAGGAATATCATAAACGTAGATTTTCCTTCATAGCTGCCAAAGAATGGAATAGTTTGCCAGCTGAATGCAAGCATGCCAAATCTTTACCTATTTTTAAACGTTTAATCATCTCATTACGCTTTTATGTTCTATACCCATTTTTACAGTTTTGTGATTTACTGTTGTATATATGTATGTTTAATACTCTTACTTTCTGTTTATTGTTTCATAATATTATTCTTTTTATAATGACTGTATTTTAGGGCCTCGGGGAAGATCAGCTTCGGCTAACTGAGTCACCCTTTTAAAGGTTTTAAAGGTTAATAACTAACAAGCAGAAGTCTAGTGCATTGAAGTCATCGAAACCTCAATGCTTTTTGCGTTCTGGTTGTTCAACGATCAACGTCAATGGGAGGTAACTGTGTAAAAGCGCTCACTATTTTTGTGTGCATTATGTACGGAGATTTTTCAGGTGCGGTGACATTTTACTAAGTGTAATGATACGAACTGAACATTCAAAGGAACAAACGTAAAATAATAATTTGCCGAAAGAAAATTACATATCTCGAAATGAACAACAGGAAGTTGTTGTTACAATGCTTCGTCGTTTTATATTTTCATATGATGTTTTAAACACTTTTGAACAACCGAAATTTCAAGAGATCGTTTTTGCTGTTACCAACTAACAGTAACTCTATACGGCGATATACTAAGTTAGGCCTTACTACCTAGGCTTATATCGCACAAAGAATTAGCGAGAAAAATGGCGAGTAATTTCAACGTTTGGCGAGTAGAATTTTAGACTCGGTCTTATATTCTATTCATAGCTTATATATATACATAGCTCATACATACATTACGTACTTACAATACTCGTTATATGCATGGGCGTCAACGGTATATAACTGCACATGAGATCCCTTGGAATGTAATGACCATTTCAAGGAAGTGTGTGCTATATTACATCGAAAATACGTCATACCATTCTATGAAAGATGTGCCATATATAAACGTTACGTGCTGTCTGTGGAGCCATGCCATTGATGTGTGTGAAAAAGAGTACCTGCATAAGTCTTTGAAATCCGTGCAACGCGTAAGTTTAACCAGGGAGTTGTTATGGAACAACTCCCTGGTTTAACGGTGTACGACATCGCCGATACAGTACTCACTACATGAGTCATTGCAGTTTTCCATCCATCTCTTTGTTATCCAATTATCACAAAATGCAAAATAATTGTAAGTTTATATCCGTTTGTAAATATATTTCACTGAACAAGGGAATACACTTCATTGATATATATATGCGTCACAAAGGAGAACATTTCTCATGGATATTCCTAGCGAGGGTGCGGATCATTTGGGTGCGTATAACTCAATGACTATTCATGAAGCTGCTTTACCCTGATTTGGATTTTTTTTTACATTTTTGCTTGATAACCTACATTAAGAAATAAGCAAACAAATGTTGCAGTAGCAGCTTATAACCTGGAGTGTAATGCATCATATTTTAAGCTCGAAAAGGATTACCAAAGCCTTGCAATGCATAAAAACAAATTTAAAACATTAATCGATGCATAAATGACACCGCATGTATTCTAAGTTTCTAAGAACGAAACGAGAGCAGCAAATTAATAGACTACTGGCATCAAAGAGTGTAAACAGGGAAAAAATCGCTGGATTCAGGACTTCTTTAATGATTCCTCTGAACCATGTTGGAAGTGGTGCGAACTTCTTTGCAAATACCGTGTCTAGAACATATAATCAAATTGATTGGACTACATAGCAAGTATACATTGACACTTTTTAATACAATCACATCCCTTAACAATTGGATTTCATTAGCTTGACTAGTCACTGTTTTTGTTTCAAATACTGTTTTACTGTCTCCTATTCAAGTTGCGTTCTGTGTATGCTTGGTAACATCATTGTGGTCATATAGCTCTGATAAACATATTCTGGGATTACGGATTTCATATTTGTTGTTGACCTTTTGAAATTTCAACTTGATTGATATGGTAAGAGAGAAACTGAATAATCATAGAGGTAAATATATTGGTGATTTATAGGTTGCTATATGCTATCATGGTGTATTGTCTACAAGGCTTTATATGATGTCCAAAGAGTGTTAGCCCTGTACACATTTCTATTTTTGCGTGTTGGGTCCATGTTTATTAAAAATAGATCAAAGGTCATTTTGAGTCATTGAAAGACTGTCCAAAACCTGAAAGTCACAATCATTATGTTATGACGCATGTATGTTACAAAAAAATAACTACGGCATGAATCTCAATTGCATAGATATATCGCTCTGACACTATATAGAACGAACACACACTCACAATAGTCCCAACAAGTGGCATAGTTTGCGCAAGAAGATGACGTTTATTATGTACTTGTTCCAGATCATTTAAACTGCAATCTGTCAACTGTAAAAGTCATCACCCAGATTCTACCAATGTTATAAAAATTCTTCATACCCTCCGAAAATTTACAACTTCTGTACTTGGACTGCCTTCTAACAATGTTTTACTTTCAAGTAGCTTCTAAGAGTGAGCTCCTAAATTTCGCCAAACGGATAAAATATGCATAAAGAGGGTACCGTAATCGATCGAACTAAGCCAATTTTGACCTAATAAACATTACTTTTCGAGTAGTTCAAAATTACCTTTAGAGTTTGAATATTTTCGTCACCCAAACGATTTTCAAACTGGGAATAATCCCATGCAAACTGTATATCCCTCCATTGCTTACTTCAATTTACCCTTTTCCTTTCGGAAATATCCTGGTATTGCTGTGTGTAAACTAAACGAGTTTCTGTAAATGTAAATTAAAGTAAATGAACAACGGAAATTAGAATTGAAAACTATAAACAAAAGACATTTTACGGGCCTTAGTATTCATAGATACATGTTAAAATCAATTACAGTCTTACCTGGAAATTACTTTGCAAATCCTCGCACTGCAGTCTCAAGTTTTACTGAATATAGCTGCTTACAGTCTGTTAGCGGGGTGAATAACTGAGCTGCGCAATTACTAGGCAAGTACATTTGAACAACTCTCATTAGACTCCGCCCATAATATCGTCCAATCAGTTAATGCCAAGTTACCAGAAAAATACCCAAAAAGGGAATGTGATCATTACAATACAGTTCACGTACGCCTTCTTTTCCATGTTACAAGTACGTACATGTACAATGTTAGAAGTCTGTGTATTGTAGTTTCAGTTTATTGATTCTACGTATCCTCCAAACTGTCGGAGATATTTCCTCACGAAAAAACCGTTATTGCGCAATAGTAAGCCACGAGAAACTTAACCGGAAGTAGTTAAACTACTCTCATCCAAATTGCGAAGTTGCGCGAATCCAATAAGCCTTTATCGCGATCTCACCGCCGCCTCGAATGCGGGGCAATGTCAAAGGTCACGGAAGATATACAGTAGGCGCTGCCATGGATACTAATGTACACGTACACATAATACTACCCGACTAGCGTACGTTACAGCGATATTTGACTGAAATTTGCCGTTTTGTGGGAGTTGTACTAATATTTATTTTAAAGTATTCACAATGGAACAAGAAGAGATTAGTTAAGATGAGATTCAACATTGGAGCGTTCAATTTATGAAGGATTTTCTGCGGGTTTGAGGGTTGAAAACCACTGATAGAAAAAAAAGGAACTGCAGTCACTTGTATACTCGACAATGTATGTATGTATGTATGTATGTATGTTAGATCCCCCTGCAAACAGGAACTCGCGAAGAAGCCTCATTGGCTTATCAAAGCCGCAAGCTGACCGAAGTCAGTCTCTTACATTCATATTAAACGTCCATGATTATGAATTGTTAATTGTCAACAACTCTGTAACTGGACGACATACATTAATCTGGGAGTGACTCGAACCGGGGACCTTGTGATTGAAAGGCACCGGCATTAACCACTGAGCTAACACTCCAAAAATGTCAGAATGTTAGAAGCATACCCCATAAAAGTTGGGTTGTCCTTGAGAAAAAGACAGGAAAAATTCGCAGTGCATACTGCACCTGATTTGCAGGGTGAGTGTATATTTCATTAAGACCAATATTAATTCACATATTGACTATATGTGTCCTCCTTAATTATCCCCAATTACTTCGTTGTCATGAGCTGTAGGCCCTTATGGATTTTGTTATTTTTGAAAGAAGCATTGTAGGGAATTTGGAGTTATGGTAATGAGGTAGAGATTTTAGAACTTTCACAGATACATATACCCTCCCAATTCGCTTACCCCTCAATGTCATGTCCAATTATAATTTTTGCGCTATGTACAACATGTGTCTTAGAATTTATAAATCATTATGTCACCAATGGGCACACATCATGCCTTCAAGGTCAAGGGGGTTCTGACCATGGGTACAGTAGCATATATATTTTTTAATTTGTCCTTTTGAATCAAGAAATTTATATGTACCCATAAATGTTTAGAAGTGAATATAAAGTCCTGATCATGATTTACGCCTACATCCTTTTTTTTATGCTCTTCAAACATTTTTCCCGGAACACGACTTCTTCGAGAAAATCCTGGACTTGCACTTAGGAACTACAAATTATTTCTCTTATATTCAGTGCTAATTTTTTCTCCTTTCTTTTCCTATTTTCCATTGACTTGGTACAACTTGCAACCATGATGTGGCAGTTGTCTTTAAAGTACATGACGGGTCAATCTGCAGCTGTTCCTTGCACATCGAAACAGTGCATTTGGAATGTATACAAAGGAATGCCGGTGGCCACTGTCCTTGAGGGAAGGAAATCCCTGGCTTGGAATGGACAAGACCAAGTTATTTCAAAAAAGGTGAAGTAAATGTCCCAACCTCCGAAATAAAACTACAATTTCCTCAGTGGAATTTTGTAACTAGTTTAGTATGTCAGGTGGGGCATGCATCAATCACTGCATTCTCAACTATATGTATGAGAAGCAAATAATTTTTCGCCACGAACATGAAGGAATGTGAACTTTGATCGAAAAAGCTTTTAAATCTGAGCAAATCAGTTTTTGAAAATAGCATTTATAAATCAAATTTTCATCAAATTTATTTTTATGCTTATCTTGCGTGACCAGGTAAACATCTCAAAATCTGTATTGAACATAAAATATATAAATTAGTGGAAATTCAAAGTGCTTTTTAATGATCAATATTGAAGCGATTTAAATGATTTTTTGTTTGGTAATTTCATGACTTAATATATTGTAAAGCAATTAAGCATTTGTGTTGCATATACGCATCCATATACAATAGCACTTTAACAGTAAATGAATTCTAAACTGAATTACCTAGAACAAATTAGATTTTGTCCCTTCACAAATGAACGAAAAAAATCTGACTATTTGACATTTGACATTTAGACAAGGAATGTTTACAGGCTGACTTGAGTGACTGCCTCAACTGGTGTACATTCAACTCAACCCAAAATCAACTACACGTTGCGGAACAACAAACTTTCATGAGACTTTGAATCTTGCCATAAGCAAAATTTCCCATTACAGATGACCAGTGGTGCAGCCAATGTCATTTTAAGAGTGCCAGACTTTTTTGGAGGAAAGTCAGTTCCTTAAGCCAAATTTTGTTATTGCATTAACACAAATTACATCTGCACTTGACCTTTGATCATTTCAGCTGAAAAGACAACACCCAGCAGTGCATCATAGCAACTGTTTTTTTCCGGTGCGCTCTTCCAAAACCAAACCTCCAGTTCAGGGCTTGGTTGATGCGCTTTTTCCAAGCTGCCAAAGTTCTTCAGTTTTCAGGTTCTTGGAAACGCGTCAGGCACAACAGTACTCTCCAGCTGAAGATTTTATCATAGCAGTTGAAGAAGATATTCCAACAACTGCACCTCCACTGTCGATGCCTGAACTTGCCTGTAGTTGTAATACGGTAGAGGAATTTAGGACGATTCTGCCGCACTGTGCATCAGAAGAGGTGGATGCAATTGAACAGGTTACGCGTGGACAGTCAGAGAGCAAAGACTGGTTTGAACAACGTTCAGGGAGGGTAACAACATCCAACATGAGGGCTGTCATGACGAGGCATCAAACACTTAAAGATGAGAGCTCATCATTACGCAAGGATCTGGTTCCCTTGATCAAGCGTTTAATGGGCAATGAAACCCCTGACCCTAATTTGCCCAACTTGAAGTATGGTAGGCTGACAGAGCCAATTGCTCGTAAGTGTTATCAAACTTTGCAAAAGGAAAGGGGCACCAGAAAATCGAAGTTTGAGAATGTGGGTTGTTTATCATTCCAGACAAAGTTATCTTGGGCGCATCACCAGATGGCTTGGTGCAGTGAGTGTATGCAGTGGGCAAGGAATTTTGGAAATAAAATTCGGCAGGACCACAGAGGAACCAGGAGCACAAAACTGACCCATCATAGCTGAAAATGAAAGTAGGGAAGATGCCGTTGCAGAAATAGAGGAGTTTTTTTAAGTACATGGTGCCTTACCTTGTGTTTCGTAAGATCCGAGACTCCTTGTTACAGTCTCTTCCTGATCCTTTACCAAATCCTGCTTCTTCACCAATGCCAACCGAAGCAAAGCACAAGCTCCCTCCCGGTGAAGTCAGGAAACAGAAAAGACACAAAGCAAAGAAGACGCCAGCAAAACCATTATTTTTGTGTTCATTGTGCAGCAAAGAGTTTATTGATGAGACAAACATATCAGAATTAAGGACAATAGCATTGGATGTGTAACTGTTGGTTCTCGGTTCCATTTGCCTTGAGTTAATGTTAGAGTGACACCAGTTGGTAAATATAATTAGTGTTTAAGAGCTAGAACACACTAAGAGCTAGACCACACTAACCCCTCTCCACCTCTACCGTCTCCGTGTTGGTGCACAGCTGGATGTCGAAGATGGTCATCGCTTTCATTGAGACTTACGAAGAAAAGAAATTCTTTTCCACTGTAGTGTAACATTTGTGAGCTCCAGCTTTAAATGAAGAGCTTATTTCTGGAGCTTATTACGGGATGCATGGTTTATGATTAATGGTAAAGGGAAATCAAATGTATACTAACAACTGTAGGAGGCGGTCACCAAACCACATTTGCCTGGGCACTTGACTTCTGACTGTGGTTGGTTAGTGTCATCAAAAGCGTCGCAAACAGCGTCATAGATCGAATCATGACTACGGCATACTAATGAGTAAATTTGATAGCATCGCGATCCATCTACTAAAGATGAGACAAGAGAAAAAAGGATATGTTACTATGGTTTAGTGATTGAAACAAGAAAAAATGGATAAGTTACTATTGTTTAGTGGGTGAAACAAGAAAACAAAGGTATGTCACTACTGTTTAGTGAATGAATAAAGTAAACAAGAGCCCAAGGGCACTGTGGTTCCTTGCTTGGGGTATATGACAATACACATAATATTATCAAGCAAGATTGGGCTGAAATAGTCCAAGTAATTGTGGTCCTACATGTTCCCATAAAGTAACCAACACTATAGCCAACACTTTTGTGATCACAAAATGTGATCGGATTTTTTATCAAAAGCCACTTTTGAGATCTAAATATGGCGTCGAAAATGTAAGAAATATAAGAGACCTACAAGCGTGTCAACAGATATGATAACAATGGTGACCTCAGATGACATGACCTTTAAGTTTCAAAATGTTCCACCACCCCATTCACAACTTGTCCCAAAATATCAACCATGTCACACCTTGGCATTGAGATTTAATTGCATTAAATGTCAAAAAATTAACTTTGAACTTGTATGTAACTTCACACACAAAGGTCACCCGGAGGTCAACCAATTGACATTTTTGATCGGTGAGACCTAAATAGAGCATGACTGTAAAAATTCAAACATTTTTTCTTTGCCCATTTTCTCCCCCATAATAATACTTTTTTAACATTAGCTGACCTTTGGTGACCTTGGATCACATGACCGTTAAGTTTGAAAATATTCCCCTATACCATTTGCAACTTGTCCAAAAAAATCAACCTTGTCACACCTTGGCACTGGGAGTTATTGCATTAAATGTCTGAAAATTAACTTTGACCTCAAATAACTTCGCACATAAAGGTCACACGGGGTCAACCTATTGACATTTATGATCAGAAGGTACCTTTGACATCTGAAAATAGCATCGAAACTGTAAAAATCCACAAAACATGAAAAGGTCACCAGAGGTCAAATTGAGGTCAAGGGTCACCCAGATGCGGGTCGACAATTGGATTACATTGAAGCAACTCCCAACCCTAACGGACAATTTGTTCTCAAGTTGTCGCCAAAATACTAGTTTTTTATCATTGATTGACCTTTGGTGACCTTGTATCACATGACCGTTAAGTTTGAAAATGCTCCCCTAACCAGTTCACAACTTGTCCCAAAATATCAATCTTGTCGCACATTGGCACTGGGAGTTATTGCAGTTTTAATATTTTCGGTTTTTGGACCATAACTGACCTTTGGTGACCTTTGTTGGCACCAAAAACAATAGGGCACACCTTCTCCATATGGCGGATCTATAGTCCAAGTTTGGCCTCAATCCAACATTCCCTTATTGAGATAGAGCGTACCCAAGCAAGTGTCACAGACGCACACACACACATACATACACGCATACATACACACATACACACACACACACGCCAACCTGACTGCATAGGTTCCTTTTGCTAAAGCAAGGAACCAAAAAGAAAAGAAAAGAGAGCCAAAATGTTTTGTAATCCTTCCAAAGCCAAGGTTTATAGTATATATATATATATATATATATATATATATATATATATATATTTATATATAATATATATCAAATTACAATTGTTTTAGCTGGGTGTTGCATTATATATATATGTAACAAGTATATGTGACATGTATAATATGACGAACCATAGCCCTATGAGGCACCAACAGTTTGATACTTGCCCATTCTCTAGATTATGGAATTATGCATCTCGATAGGGAAAAAAAGTTGGTTGATTTGAGCATCCAATATATTATTTATTTGAATTATTTATAATAGTCTAATGGGTAAATTCACAAAGTTATAGAAACATGGCTGTTTTTTGGATGTAACCCAACTCCCTACCATAAGATGCCATTTTCTTGTAGTTTCTATGCTCCTCCACAAGTTCCACATGAATTTTGAGGAGTTGTATATAATTTGAGGTTTTTCCCAGTTTTTCCCACTTATAGGTGGGAAAAACCTCCCTGTAAAAACCGGTGAAAACCTGATTTTTACCGGGCGTAACCCTGCGCTTGATGGACGTGAATTTTCGACCGATAAATCTGGATTTATCGGTCGAAACAATAAGTTGTTTGATCAATGAACCTCGAATATCTTTCGACAAACTTGGATTATCAATATGCCACGTTTGATACCGATAATTCAAGTTTTTCGCGTCAAAATACTGTTAATATATATATATATATATATATATATATATATATATAGGAATAACGGAAAAACTGTTTGCTTCTATATATATATATATATATATATATATATATATAGTTTCTTCCATTTCATTAGCACAACTGAAGAAGAGCCGTGTAAACGCTCGAAATATTTTGTTACCTATTTACGTTCTAAGTAATAAAGTTGGAAATGAAAGTATCATTTTTTTTCCATTTTTTTCTTGTGGATATTCTTAACTTTCCAACACACGCCATCAGACATATATATATATATATATATATATATATATATATATAAATATATATATATATATTAATATATATATATATATATATTTATATATATATATATATATATATATATATATATATATATATAAATTTATTTATTTATTTCAGTCATTGATGAATATTGGGCAAATAGTTGTTTAATATACAGAATAATATTGTTTAATAATATTGGTTGACCCCTGTGCGCCCCTTCGTGTGCAAAGTTATCAGAGGTTATTTTTTTTATTTAATAAGTACAGTTAGGATGGTCGTACAGACTTGTCGTGTTGCTTTTTGGAATCAGTGTGTCAAACTTCATCAGACCGTGAGGTCAAAAGGTCAAAGGTTAAATTTTGAAAAAATATGCTCATGTTAGGAGATACGGGGCAAAACAAAGAAAAGTTTGTCAATATTTTGATATATGAAAAAGCTCTGTGTTCTATATATATGGGAAACCAACTCCCGCTTCAATCGGACACCCGGTTCTCATGTTATGAGGGGCTGAATCGATAAAACACGGCAGTGTAGCTGTCAGCGTACTCACTATCACATATATATTTTGATCGGAAGGTAGCTTTGACATCCGATTATAGCCACAACAAATCAAATGACCAAAAAAAAAAAACTGATAAGGGTCATCGGAGGTCAACCTGAGGTCAAAGGTCACCTAGATGCGGATCGACTTATGGATTACAATAGCTTAACTCCCAACCTTGACGGACATTTTGTTCTCAAGTAATTGCAAAATAACTAGTTTGTGACCCTTAATTGACCTTTGATCACATAACCGTTATGTTTGGAAACGATCCCTCACCCCATTAACAACTACTCCTGATATATTAACCATGTCGGACCCTGTCAGTGGGAGTTTCACAAGTTATTGCACAGAAACAACACATTTTGACCTATAATTGACCTTTGGTGACCTTGGATCACTTCACGATTATCTTGGAAAACGAACCCCTACTTCATTTACAACTTGTCCCAATTTATCAGCCATGTCAGACTTCGTGACTAGAAGTTGTTGCAAAAATTTGCATAAGTTGGCAGTTTTTTGCACATAAGCAACCTTGAATGACCTTCGATGACCTAATGGTTTTTTTTTTAAATAGTCCCCTCGATGATGTGAAACCTCTACTAAAATGTGTATGTGCTCCAATGTACACACACAACGTTATTGCTACTAAGACATCAAACCAACCTTTGGCCCCTCATAACTTGAGAACCGGGTGTCCAATTGAAGCGGAAGTTGGTTTCCTCTATAGAGCACAAAAAGCCTTATCACATTTCAAAATAACGACACCCATATCGGACCCTGTCAATGGAAGTTATTGCTGTTTTCAATATATTGGTTTTTGGCATCTAACTGACCTTTGGTGACCTTTGCGGGCACCAAAACAATCGGGATCTTCCTCTTACTATGGGCTATCCACCCACCAAGATTGATCATGATACGTCATTTCCTTATTGAGATATCGTGTACACAAACCAAGCGTCACATACACACACGCACCCACACGCACCCACGCACGCATACACCCACATAAACACCCTCATACACGCTAAGTTGAATGCATAGGTTCCTTGCTTTGCAAAACTAATGAATGAAAACTACATGGTTATTCAATCCGTTGGACATTCGTTGACAAAATCACAGGCCACTCCCCACAAAATGGCTAATTATGTGACAGAGATAGTGATCTCGACTGAACTGTTCCTAAGGCCACCGAAATCCAAAGAGATAGCTTGACATGCATGAACCAGTCGTGCTGAGCCTCAGTACGCCGATTCAAATAACGATTTAAACAGGCTTAACCTTTTCACCCTGTGTTTCTATGGATTCCTCCAGAACTGTTTTCCATCTGTGCAAACTCTGAGCAATGTGATCATCATGAGAACAAACAATAAAAGAATTCGCAAATTTTGGTATTTTCTTTACTTCAAATTGATAGATGAACTGTACAGTTGAGTTAGCTGCTTTACAAGGTTTTAATTATTCTACGTTGGACGTCAAATGACCTTTTAGAAAGTAGCCTCAATACCCCGGGCACATATCAACACTGCACTCACCTCACGTGACCTTTTCCCCCACCCCTTCCCCCCAAAAATAGGATAGTTCTAACAAGCTAGTACCCATGTCGTGGTACTCACTATTGAGAAATGAGATTTTACTTGGTAAGTTTTCTTACAAGGGTTAACTATCGAGGCAACTGGTGACATTAAATGACCCCTTGCCTCCGCCAATAGCAGTTGAGATTGCGATGTCACGAAGACAGGGTTTACATTACAAAGTATGACGATTTGTTTCTTTTTGGCTTTGGCAGGAAATCAAAATAGAAAATACTAACAACAACAAATTCAATCTCGAAAAGGTATGGTTTATTGCTACCATGGAGTACAAGGTTGGCTAGTTAAAGGGATTTTTTTTTCTTTGCCGACAAGTATAGCTAGGATTCTTTCAGATGGGGAGGGGGGACAACAGATTAATCGTACAGCATATTACGTTTAAGCTCTCTAAGGGCTTACATTAATAAACGCCTCTTATTCGAAAACAAATTAAACAAAACACATTTTCTCAGTCATCACCCTCCTCCAGCAGTCTTCCTAGGCTGATGTTTTACTGGTTACTCATAATAATCATAATCCGATGTCAGCTCTGCTATTGCTGCTAATATTCAGATATTAACATTTGTAATAAATTTACATGTTGTACTCTCTCCGACGCCCACCCCCCCACTTCCCACGCCCCGGTGAATAGTGTTTCCAGTTTGTGGTACTTTCCAGTTGTCCAAAAAGGATGAGCGAAATATTAATTTAGTAGACCTGTCAATTTCGTTAGATTGGTGCTCTCGGACTAGTTTGATCATCTTTGGACATTGCTGTAGTAAAGTAATGCTTTATATTAAGCACAACAATATTGCCTTCCAATTTGAGCTTGTTAAAATTGTCCGCCCCCCCCCTCCACCATTGTGATCATTCCACACTATTTCCTGTCTATAAGGACCGTCAAAGGAGACATTCAAAGGAGGGTTGATTGCTTTGGAGGACCATTGAAGTAAAATGTTATGAGAATAGGTCATTACTATATAGTTCCGTAGCATATTCATGGACAATATTTTGATGGGCATGAAAATGAAATGAAATGTTTGTTTTCTTAGGCAAGAAAAGTTTAGTTTAAAATGTAAGATAAGAAACTTGCGTTACGTTAGAAAGTACTATATCTAAAGTAAGTCAACATACAAACCTTTCCCATCGAAGATTGTGACCATATCTAAACCGCATGATGTCCATACAATAAGTTGTCTATACTACTAAACCTTTGTCGAGGTGTTACACTGCGGAGTAGCATCATAAATCAATAAATCATTGTATGTTAACTAAGACTAGGTATGAAAGTCGAAGAGTTGACAGAAGACTATATAGAAAGATCGTTAATGTACGAATATAAAATGGTTACCATGAACAGAGGCGATGGAATCGGGGAAGGGGGGGTGCAAGAGGGAGGTGCAGTTCCATGTGACCTAAATAAAGTACCTGAATAGAGCAGCTCCTTATCACCAATGAAAAGTGGCTCTTTTTGTTTTGTTTGTGAAATTCCCCATTGTAGTAAATTGCTCATAAATTACAAAGACATTGTAATTAAACAGTGCCCTTTTGGGTAAGAAACAAAACCCTATTGAAATTTTGGAATCTATGGTACAGAATGTACAGCACAGGTGGTCTGTTATGTCGGAACGTTTTGAAATGAACTTTGCGGATTTTGCTCTGAGACGTTTGTGACCCAACCCCACCCCTCGCACCCCAGTCCGAAGCTTATCCAAGCGCCTCTGTTCACGACCACAAGTTGAACTACTGATACAATGTATGTACGCCAGTCATATCGAAGACATATCGAAGACTAGTTAAAAATCTAATTAAAAAAGAAAGCTTGGAGGATAACGACCATCATCGAGAAAAAGACTACGACTGGATTTGTAGCGATGTTCAAAGCGCTATTACAGAGATCCCCACTGCAAGTACAAGCATAAACGTCGTTAACGCTAAGACCACTGGCTTCTAAAGCTTTAATTTGCTGCTCTAGTTCTGGTTCTTGGGCGGCCAGTTGTGCTTCGTCCAGGCATCCGTCAGCTCCTGCAGAGCAAGTTCCGAAGGTGAAGTCAACTTCAAAAGCGCCTTGATCTGAAAGATGAACGCAATTGTTAATATTAAAAATCGGCAAAGCGAAATGTATTTTCTTTCTTGCTATATTGTGACTTGTATTTCCATAACATACATTATTCACTTGGGGGAGGGGGAGGGTATACGTTTCCGTTTAGTGGGTACTTGACCCAAAAAATGAGAACACAGACGTGAGGGGGTTGGTGTGGTGGGGTGGGGTGGGAAGCACTTTAAAATTCGGGCTTAAGTGGTTCTATTAGACTAACAGTGAGAATATGATTTGCCTTGAGTTGAAACAGGAACTGTGTAAGATCGGAGGGGGTAGGGGGTGGGGATTTACTATCTTATATCGCAGGAAGGAATTTCTCTTGCTTCTTTCGTCGCCTGTAAATGAGAAGTGATCTAACAAATGCGTCAACCATTAATAAACTAAAAATAATTAGTATTTAAGAGCTAGACCGCACTAACCCCTCTCCACCTCAACCGTCTCCGCGTTGGTGCACAGCTGGATGTCGAAGATGGTCATCGCTTTCATTGAGACTTACGAAGAAAAGAAAGTCTTTTCCACTGTAGTGTAACATTTGTGACCTCCAGCTTTAAATGAAGAGCTTATTTCTGGAGCTTATTACGGGATGCATGGTTTATGATTAATGGTAAATGGAAATCAAATGTATACTAACAACTGTAGGAGGCGGTCACCAAACCACATTTGCCTGGGCACGTGACTTCTGACTGTGGTTGGTTAGTGTCATCAAAGACGTCGCAAACAGCGTCATAGATGGAATCATGACTACCGCATATTATTGAGTAACTTTGATAGCATCGCAATCCATCTACTAAATATGAGACAAGAGAACAAAGGATATGTTAATATGTTTTAGTGAGTGAAACAAGAATAAAATGGAGTAGTTACTATTGTTTAGTAAGTGAACAAGAAAACAAAGGATATGTTACTATTGTTTAGTGAATGAAACAAGTAAAAAAGAACAGAGAGCCAACATGCTTTGTAATTCCTGCAAAGCAAAGGTGTATAGTATATATATATATATATATATATATATATATGTGTGTGTGTGTGTGTGTGTGTATATATATATATATATAAATATATATATATATATATATAAATATATATATATATATATATATGTTTGTATGTATGTATGTATTGACATATACCTATTTAATTCGACATATCATCGATTTAAACTGGTATTTGTCGATTTAAATTGACATATACCGACTTATTTTACTTATCGTCGATTTAAATTGGTATATGTCGATTTAAATCGATGATATGTAGAATTAAACTGGTATATGTCGATTTAAATCGATAAAAGTCAATTTAAGCTGCTGGAAACTGTTATAAGTCGAAGGAAATTAGTATATGTCGATTTAAATCGGTATTTGTCGATTCCCCACAATTTGAGACTGATGGCCCGTCATAGCACTGGATTCGAACGTTCTCAAGCCGTAAGTCTGTGTTTTTAGTCTAGGGATAAGTAACATCAGCGATGAATTACAGCGAAGTGAACGTGTAGATGATGGTCGGAGCTGAAACAAGTTGGTGAGTTAGCTTGGTCCTACTAGTCTGGGAGCCTGTCCCATATGATTCCACCCCATTTAGCCCAGAAGGCTTGACCCCTTAAAGTTACTTAGACCATCTAGGTCATTCACAAAAACATTGTCAGCTCAACCCCAGTGGTCGGGTTTGGACCCCAGACCTCCTGAAAAAGACCCCCCGGACGGGTTAATTTCACCCCATCTAGCCCATGGACCAAACTTTGTCAGACGGAAGTAGCATGGCTGTACATTACAAAAAAGGCAAAACTGACAAAATTCCTGGTCGGGAAGGGGTTGTCAGACCCCCACTAAGTCACCCCCAGTCGGGTTGATTTCACCCCATCTAGCCCATGGACCAAGCTTTGGCAAAAGGAAGTAGCATGGCAGTATGTTACAAAAATGGAAAAACTGACAAAATTGTTGGTCGGGAAGGTGTTGTCAGACCCCCACAAAGTTTACCCTGACCCACCCCCAAAAGGCGGGATGATTTCACCCCATCTAGCCCATGGACCAAACTTTGTCAAAAGGAAGTAGTATGGATGTACATTACAAAAAGTGTAAAACTGACAAATTTCCCAGTCGGGAAGGGATTGTCAGACCCCCCACAAGGTGCCCCCACCCAGCCAATTCAATTCACGCAATCTGATCATAGACCAGAATTTTGTTTAAAAAAGTATTCAAGACATTGTAATATAAAACATGGAAAAACTTACCAAATGGTCTAAAAGCAAAGATGTGCCCATTATTGTCACATTGGCCACTTTTGTATTGGTGTAACATATACTGTAAAAGCATGAAATACATACATGTAGAACCAGGAAAAAATGTTGTCAGACCCCTACAAAGAGCCCCTACCCAGTGTGTTTTACCCATGAACTGAGATTATAAAAATATTAATATAATTATTACAAAAATAAATAATAAATGATCATATTTATGAGAGGAGATATTCTATGTAATTTAAATGAGCCTTCAATGTCCATTATGGCTTGCCTTTCTTAATTGATTCATCATTTTGGGTGACAAGCGGTCCAAAGTAGCTAGGCAAGGAAGTGACTGAAACATAATGATGCTCCTGTTTTTGGTAAGTTAAAAACATTTTGATTTTTTTTTTACTATAGCACCTAAGTAAAAAATTGGGTAGGCATCCCTGGCCTAATAAACAAACTGATATAGATGAGAATCTTGTGGGAGGAGTTTCTCCTGCCTTTTGCTGGAAATGTTTTAATTTATAAGACAAGACAAAGACCCTCTTTGTCTTATTACAACCTTGCCCACATCCTGTTATGTGACCATAGTTGGTCCTCCACGTTCACCAAATTTCTCTATTCCCACATTCTTCTTATGGTTCTGTTCTTGTGGAGTGAAGGTGTATATATGATTAAGTCAGATTTAAGCAGTTAAATGGAAGGGCATATCCCAAAATTATTGTGAGCAATACAAGAGATTGCATTTGTTTCCCCACCCTTTCGTTTTCTATAATACTCATAATTCCGTCTCAAAATTCATGTTAAATTTTGATAGTATTTTTTTTTGGGGGGGGCAGAAGATTGTTTGTTTTATTCATGTAAAACATAGGACCTGCTTTAATTAATGGCCTGCAACCCAGTCATCTGCTTGGTCCCATAATATATGGTGTTACAGCAGAGGTGGAACAAAAATATCGGGGACCCTTTGGCATATTAGATATCGTTAGGGACATTCTTCTAATTTCTGAAGCCTTTTCAAATAGTCATAGATATGCCAGGTATATAATTGGTTAATCAAAGAAGTTATTTGGGGGAGGCTTGGCCACTCAATTATATTCATTCATTATAAGTTCCCCCCCCCCCTTGCCTCCCCTGCTTCAGCTGTTTTTGTGTTACGAATGCATACTTTCCCTGTGTAATTGTTTTCATTGCATTTTTGGAGTTTCCTTAAATATATATATGTATCCTATGGGTTAGATTTCTAGTAGCTCACATTGTACTATTTCAACCAATAATTAAGTACTCATTTTGTTTCTTTTTAAACCTACAATTGGTAACATGCCAGTATAAAGATTATTTGGTTAAAATCAAGGAATATTTACAAAATCTGGAAGTTTAATTTGATTTACATCATGGGTAAAAAGGCAGTATTTTCCCACCCGTATTATTCCAGTTCGTTATTTAAATGTTTGTGCCCCGGTCTGTACAGTGCTTTACTAATTGTGCGCTTCTATTTCAGATATATCAAGTTTACACACCAGGTCACAAGATGGCTGCAGATCAAGGTAACATCATTCTCTTCACAAATGACACTATGCAAAAGTGCAAACTGATTCTAGCAACACGGAAGCAATATGACTTAAAGTATGCAGATGTTTCACTGCCCGAAGAGATAGATACAGTACATGGATTTCATAGAAACTGCTACAAAAAATTCACTGCTCTGTCAAAAGTACATTGAGATATGGTGGAAAATGTTACTGATACTAATGATGAGAACAAATCTAGTGAAAAATCTAAGACTGTCACCCGCTCAGAAATTAGATCCACCAAACCAAAGAAGGAACAGGATTATTTCCCGAAGTTTGACTTTTCTGTGGCCATGCTAGGAAGACAGTAAAGAAGAAGGAACAAAGGTTGGTGAATGTCGAAACAAGTAACTTTGAAGAAAGTGTGAAGAAGTATGCACTTTGGAAAAGTGATAACAAGTTACTTGCACGTATAAGCGGCATTGATTTCATATCAAAAGAAGTGAAATACCATGCATTTTGCCGATCAAAGTATCAATCAGAAGCAAGAGCAACACCTCCTGCTATGGCTGAAATGAAACAAGAGAAACAGGCACTTGACTCAAAGAATGAGCCACTATCAAGCTACTGGCAGCAAGAAAAAGATGTACATACAAAAGCGTTCGATGCCCTGACCTGCTTCATCGAAGAAACAATCATAACAAACAGAGAGGTGCTCCTACTAACTGATGTCAACAATCAGTACCAAGCCCTTGTACCAGTCCAAACAACCATGTTGAACAAGCAAACTTATTCTGCCAACATGAACTGGGGCTGGTCCTGTTGAAAGCATGTTGTTATTTTCTACATTTTTCATGCAAAGGAATCTGCTTTACAAGTGTAAAAACTTTTCATATTTAACATTTGTTCCTGGTTCTACATGTATGCATTTCATGCTTTTACGGTATATGTTACACAAATACAAAAGTGGCCCATGTGACAATAATGGGCACATCTTTGCATTCAGACCATTTGGTAAGTTTTTCCATGTTTTATAATGCAAAGTCTTGAATACTTTTTTTAAACAAAATTCTGGTCTATGATCAGATTGCGTGAATTGAATTAGCTGGGTGGGGGCACCTTGTGGGTGGTCTGACAATCCCTTCCCGACTGGGAAATTTGTCAGTTTTACACCTTTTGTAATGTACATCCATACTACTTCCTTTTGACAAAGTTTGGTCCATGTGCTAAATGGTGTGAAATCAACCCGCCTTTTGGGGGGTGGGTGAGGATGACCTTTGTGGGGGTCTGACAACACCTTCCCGACTGGGAATTTTGTCAGTTTTACACTTTTTGTAATGTACATCCATACTACTTCCTTTTGACAAAGTTTGGTCCATGGGCTAGATGGGGTGAAATCATCCCGCCTTTTGGGGGGTGGGTCAGGGTGAACTTTGTGGGGGTCTGACAACACCTTCCCGACCAACAATTTTGTCAGTTTTTCCATTTTTGTAACATACTGCCATGCTACTTCCTTTTGCCAAAGTTTGGTCCATGAGCTAGATGGGGTGAAATCAACCCGACTGGGGGTGACTTAGTGGGGAGTCTGATTACCCCTTCCCGACCAGGAATTTTGTCAGTTTTGCCTTTTTTGTAATGTACAGCCATACTACTTCCTTCTGACCAAGGTTCGTCCATGGGCTAGATGGGGTGAAATTAACCCGTCCGGGGGGGTCTTTTTCAGGGGGTCTGGGGTCCAAGCCCGACCACTGGGGTTGAGCTGACAATGTTTTTGTGAATGACCTAGATGGTCTAAGTAACTTTAAGGGGTCAAACCTTCTGGGCTAAATGGGGTGAAATCATATGGGACAGGCTCTTGGCCATACATTGTGCATACATTTGAACACCATCAGAAGTAGTTTGTGGTTGATTCGTTCACGTATCGGGAGCCAGTGGAGTTCGATCATGGTAGGGGTAATGTGATACTTCCGAGTTCTAGTAACGAGACGTGCGGCGGTGTTTAGTACGCGTTGTAGCCTGTCAATTTTACAGCCTGGTAATCCAATCCATACAGAATACCATTGCACTGAGTAGTCGAGCTTCGACGTAACGAATGCATGGACAATCCATTCTCTCAGTGAGTTACAATCCCTCAGCCAGTATTCACACTGCATTTGAGAGTGCCAACAAAATGTTTGTGTTGCAGTTGGAGCATGAGTGGCCATTATACATGTTTTTAGCATATACTCATGTGTTCAATACTGACGGACTTTTACACACCTCTAAGTTGCTTTGTACATTTATAAACCATTTATCTAGAAGGAACGCAAAAATGTTTGCTCATGGTATCATGAAGCGACAGCATCAATTCAGTGGAAAAGAAAGTAAAACTAAATGGTCGAAGAATATTCCAAGTGTATCCGCTTTAAGTTGAACTATAGAACCAACACGGAAGTTATAAATGTAAGACGGTTCATGTCGCGAAAGTAAGTAATGGTAACCTTGATTTAACTACATATCGTCCAACAGGAAACCGTTTGGAGAGTAAAGAACTCCAGTAAAGTACTTTTTGAAAACTTCTAGCAATTTAGCATGCTATAATTTGGGGCCAATATATAAGAATTGACTACTATTAACGTACAGTAGGAAATGATAACCAAATTGATACTCACCGGTAAGGGCAAAACCAAAGATGGTCGCAAAAAGGAACAGTGCATTCGTCATTTTCACCTGGTGATAGAAAGAAAGACAGACTTAAAGGAAGAACAAGGGCCCAAGGGCACTATAGTTCCTTGCTTGTAAGGAATATTTAAAGGGAGCAGCACTGTCCTAACATTGTTATGTGGTCCTATGTACACACACAATATTATTGCCAAAAATATCACAAATCAACCGTTGGTCCTTTTGAGAATCTATTGAGGACCAGGTGTCTGATATGAGCAAGAGTTTGCTTTTTTAACAGAACTCACAGAATCATCCTGACTGTACTTATTAAGAATTTTAACAAAACCAAACGAACCTTGATCTCTAATAACTTCGCACATAAAAGTTGCAGAGGAGTCAACTTATGGACAAATTAGATCGGAATATGGCCACGAAAATTCAATTAATCAACTTGAAAGAAACTAATAAGGTCACTGGAGGTCAACCTGAGGTCAAAGGTCACCCAAATACAGGTCGACTATTGGATTACATTAGCGTAACTCCCAACCTTGATGGACATTTTGTTCTCAAGTTATTGCAAAAATAGTAGTTGTTGACCCCCTAATTGACCTTTGTTGACTTACAAAAAAAAAACATTTTGATCCATAATGGACCTTTGTTGACCTTGGACCTTGTTGACCTTTATGTTTTGAAACGATACCTTACCCCATTCACAACTACTCCCAAAATATCAACCATGTCGGACCCTGTCAGCGGGAGTTTCACAAGTTATTATAAACAAACACACATTTTGACCCATAATTGACCTTTTGTTACCTTGGATCACATAACGGTTATTTTTGAAAACGGGCCCCTACTATTTTTACAACTTGTCCCAATATATCAGCCATGTCAGACTTTGTGACTAGAAGTTGTTGCAAACATTGGCATAAGTTGCTAGTTTTTTGCACATAAGCAACCTTGAATTGACCTTGGATGACCTGATGGTTTTTTATCAAAAATGTTCTCCTCGATGATGTGAAATATGTCCTGAATTTGTTATGTGCTCCAATGTACACGCACAATGTAATTGCTAACAAGGTATCAGATCCAACCTTTGGCCCCTCATAACTTGAGAACTGGGTGTCCGATTGAAGCGGGAGTTGGTTTCCTCTATAGAGCACAAAAGAGCACTGTCATATATCAAAACACTGACAAACTTTTTTGTTTTTCCCCGTATCTCCTAAAATATTTTTCAAGATTTGACCTTTGATTCCAAAAAGCAACACGACAAGTCTGTAGTCCATCCTAACCGTACTTACTTAATAAAAAACTTGAACTCTGATAACTTCGCACACCCTAATTGACCCCTAATTGACCATTGTTGACATTCGATCACATGACCGTTATGTTTGGAAATGATCACTTAACCCATTCACAACTACTCCGAAAATATAAACCATGTCGGACCCTGTCAATGGGTCGCTAACTGACCTTTGGTGACCTTCACAAGCATCAAAAACAATAGGGCACATTGTCTCACTATGGCGGATCTGTTTACCAAATTTGAGTTAATTCCAACTTTCCCTTTTTGAGTTACAGTGTACAAAAGCAAGTGTCACAGACGCACACACAGACGCACACACACACAAACCTGGCTATAAAGGTTCCTTTTGCTAAAGCAAGGAACCAAAAATTAAGTTATCGTTAGCTTTTATTCTCAGAAATGTAATTATTTGAACCACTGACTGTGAGGTCGTGGTGCAGTTTGGGGTGGGGGAATGAGGAGAGGGGACGCAAAGGCGAAAACTGGTTACAGGCAGGCCACTATAGCTAGGAGCTGTGCGCATCAAGTGGGGCATCAACGAAATTACAGGGCACAAATGAAACGCATCATTCTAACAAGCATTGTTTACATTTTGCCTTTTCAAGCTCAAAATAATAGTCGCCGTTTGTAACTATATAAAATCGACTGCCTCTATACTGTACCTTTTGAAATTAAAAAATATGATAAAGTATTAAAGTATGAAGAAAACGTGCAAGTATGAGGAGAGGAGAGGAGAGGAGAGGAGAGGAGAGGAGAGGAGAGGAGAGGAGAGGAGAGGAGAGGAGAGGGGAGGGGAGGGGAGGGGAGGGGAGGGGAGGGGAGGGGAGGAGAGGAGAGGAGAGGAGAGGAGAGGAGAGGAGAGGAGAGGAGAGGAGAGGAGAGGAGAGGAGAGGAGAGGAGAGGACAGGAGAGGAGAGGAGAGGAGAGGAGAGGAGAGGAGAGGAGAGGAGAGGAGAGGAGAGGAGAGGAGAGGAGAGGAGAGGAGAGGAGAGGAGAGGAGAGGAGAGGAGAGGAGAGGAGAGGAGAGGAGAGGAGAGGAGAGGAGAGGAGAGGAGAGGAGAGGAGAGGAGAGGAGAGGAGAGGAGAGGAGAGGAGAGGAGAGGAGAGGAGAGGAGAGGAGAGGAGAGGAGAGGAGAGGAGAGGAGAGGAGAGGAGAGGAGAGGAGAGGAGAGGAGAGGAAAGGAATTCTTGCTTGATCCCATTCATTAAGAAATAAGCAAAAAATGTTGCAGTAGCAGCTTAAACCTGGAGTGCAATGCATCATATTTTTAGCTCGAAAAGGATTACACAAGCCTTGCGATGCATAAACAAACATTTTAACATCAATCCGTGCATAAATGACACCGCATGTATTCTAAGTTTCTATACATACATTCAAAACATGATTTCTCATGGTATAAATCATGGATACTTTTCATACATGGTATTTAGATTAGCCATATTGAGTACAAGAATCCTAATGCTTGTGAGGTCAAATCTCCTATAGGGAACCAGAGGTCAAACTCTGAAAAACCTTTTACATGATATATAACGATGGAAATCGGGGATACTTCTTATACTTGGTGTGTGGAGTACAATAACCCTATTGTTTTGGTGGCCACGTACAGTAGAGGACCTGTGTTTATCATGCCATAGAGGTATTGTAACAGCTAGTATACTAACAAGCAGAAGTCTAGTGCATTGAAGTCATCGAAACCTCAATGCTTTTTGCGTTCTGGTTGTTCAACGACCAACGTCAATGGGAGGTAACTGTGTAAAAGCGCTCACTATTTTTAGGTGCATTATGTACGGAGATTTTTCAGGTGCGGTGACTTTTACTAAGTGTAATGATACGAACTGAACATTCAAAGGAACAAACGTAAAATAATAATTTGCCGAAATAACATTACATATCTCGAAATCAACAACAGGAATTTGTTGTTACAATGCTTCATCGTTTTATATTTTCAGATATATGATGTTTTAAACACTTTTGACGAACCGAAATTTCAAGAGATCGTTTTTGTTGTTACCAACTAACAGTAACTCTATACGGCGATATACTAAGTTAGGCCTTACTACCTAGGCTTATATCGCACAAAGAATTAGCGAGAAAAAAATGGCGAGTAATTTCAACGTTTGGCGAGTAGAATTTTAGACTCGGTCGCCAGTTGGTGAGTAGTTTAAAAAACATTGTCGAGGCCTGATACATAGCTCATACATACATTACATACCTTTTCGTTATATGCATGGGCGTCAACGGTGGATAAATGCACATGAGATCCCTTGGAATATAATGACCATTTCACATTAGAGAATGTATAATGAACGCAAACGATAAAACACTTATCTTTCCATATACTTATTTGTTTCGATTACAATTATATTCTATTCATAGCTTATATATACATAGCTCATACATACAGTACGTACTTACTCGTTATATGCATGGGTGTCAACGGTATATACCTGCACATGAGATCCCTTGGAATGTAATGACCATTTCAAGAAAGTGTCTGCTATATTACATCGAAAATACGTCATACCATTCTATGAAAGATGTGCTATAAATAAACGTTACGGGCTGTGCGTCGAGCCATTGATGTGTGTGGAAATGGGGGAGCATACGTCTTAGAAATTCGTGCAACGCCTAAGTTTAACAGTGAACGTCATCGCTAATTACAGTTCTCACTACATGAGTCATTGCAATATTCCATCCATCGCCTTGTTAGCCAAAAAAACCGGGGGAAAATGGCTGGAATTAGGACTTTTTAATGATTCCTCTGAACCATGTTGGAACTGGTGCGAACTTCTTTGCAAATACCGTGTCTAGAACATATAATTAAATTGATTGGACTACATAGTAATTATGCATTGACACTTTTTAATACAATCACATCCATAACAATTGGATTTCATTAGCTTGACTAGTCACTGTTTCTTTTTTTTCAAATACTGTTTTACTGTCTCCTCCTATTCAAGTTGCGTTCTGAGTATGCTTGGTAACATCATTGTGGTCATATAGCTCTGATAAACATATTCTGGGATTACGGATTTCATATTTGTTGTTGACCTTTTGAAATTTCAACTTGATTGATATGGTAAGAGAGAAACTGAATCATCATATATGTAAATATATTGGTGATTTATAGGTTGCTATATGCTATCATGGTGTATTGTCTACAAGGCAGTATGTGATGTCCAAAGAGTGTTAGCCCTGTACACATTTCATGTTTGTGTGTTGGGTACATGCTTCTTCAAAATAGATCAAAGACCATTTTGAGTCATTGAAAGAATGTCCAAAACCTGAAAGTCACAATCATTATGTTATGACGCATGTATGTTACAACCAAAGAACTACGACATGAATCTCAATTGCATAGATATGTCGCTCTGACACTATATAGAACGTACACACACTCACAAATAGTCCCAACAAGTACCATAGTTTGCGCAAGAAGATGACATTTATTATGTACTTGTTCCAGATCATTTAAACTGCATTCATGGATTTAATCTGTCAACGTCATCATCCAGATTCTACCAACGTTTTAAAATTTCTTCATCCCTCCGAAAAGTTACAACGTCTGTACTTGGGCTGCCTTCTAAAAATGTATTACTTTAAAGTAGCTCCTAAGAGTGAGCTCCTATATTTCGCCAACCTGATAAAATAAGCATAAAGATGGTACCGTAATCGATCGAACTAAGCCAACTTTGACCTAATAAACATTACTTTTCGAGTAGACCATAATTTCCTTTAAGAGTTTGGATATTTTCGTCACCCAGACAATTTTCAAACTGATCCCATGTAAACTGTATATTCCTCCATTGTTTAATTCAATATACCCTACCCCTTTCGGAAATACCCTGGTATTGCTATGTGTACACTAAACGAGTTTCTTTAAATTAAATTAAAGTAAATAAACAACGGAATATTGACTGGGAAATTATAAACATTGGAAATGTCTGTGTTCTTTTCCAAGTTTCTTTGTAATGTTGATGCATGAAAAATAAGTATTTTCCGCACCAAAGAAAGGCAAACCTTTCGGCCAATTTTTTTTTTTATCAAATCAAAGCAATCTTACGGGCCTTAGTATTCATAGATACATATTAAAATTATTTCAGTCCTTACCTGAAAATTGGTTTGCAAATCCTCGTCTTTCGTTTTACGGAATTTCGCTGCTTAGTGTTGTACTATATAAAGTATGATAAAGTTTGTGTATTCTGATGTAGTCTTCCCAGGGTTTTACGAAACCACCCGTTGGTCTGTCCGCTGACCTTATGACCTACATATCATTTATCATATTGTGTCCACTATTCCTTCCCTCCTATAATCTCATTCACCTACCCAAAATCAGCGACCATTTTAGAAGAAGAAATGTATGTCAATTTTGGTGGAAGATTTTATCCGATCCTCGTCGCCTATGGAGTATCCGCTGGTTTTACTCACTTAATAAACCAAACGAAACACGCAAAACAAAACACATGACCTGATGAGAACGAGCTTATATTTATACGTCTTTATTCTAAACGAGTAAATGCCGAACCGATCTCAGTTGATAAATTATTGGTGTATATACAATATGACAAAGTAGGTCATAAGGTCAGCGGATAGATCAACGGGTGGTTTCGAAGAACCTTGGGAGGACGCGGTCAGAATACACAATCTTTGTCAGTATACTACAACAGTCTGTTGGCGGAATGTATAACTGAGCTGTGCAATTACTAAGCAAGTACATTTGAAAAACTCTCTTCAGACTCCGCCCATAATATCGTCCAACCAGCTAATGCCAAGTTAACACACAAATACCCAAACAAGGAATGTATGATGTGATATATTAGTTATTATCTAATCGACCATCCTATATTACCGATGTGATATATTAGCTATTATCTAATCGACCATTATTACTCACTGTATAATATCATATGCCTGCAACCTACATACCAATAGGGTCAGCTTGTGACCCTACCGGACTCCTGCTGAGTTTGCCTTATTTATATTATTATATAATATAAGATATGGATGAGAACAGTTGTGATATGGGTACTGACCAAGGAAGACACGGAATAAATGGTTAATGTATACATTCGTTTCTTGTGTACTTATTTATTCAGGTTTATTACATTCATCCTACTTACAATATACGCGTGCAACATAACATTTGGCGACGAGGATAAAGATTTTATTCCTGTTCTGCCTTGGATTACTTTACTGTCTGTGGTTATTACTTCCCATTTGAGTGTGTCTGCCAAGTTGTTTACTTTCTACTGTACACTGCTGTTAACTTTACTTTGTCCTTACTAGTGCTACTGGGATATTTTACGTATTATTACAGTACTGTTATACTTCAAGTTCAAGATGCAGGCTATTCCTCCTCCAATTCAATTTTTACCTACACCCGGTACACCATCCACGCCATGGGCGCAGTGGAAGCAACTGTTTATGAATTATTTACTGGCGTCGGATTTATTAACGGCTACACCTGAACGGAAGCAGGCTCTACTTTTGCATTCTTTGGGCGCAGAGGGTCAGAGAATTTTTTACACGTTACCACAGCCTGTTCCTCCACCTTCCACTCTCCCTGCTACCCCTACTTCATCTGCTCCTGCTACACCCGATATTTTCGAACAAACCCTGCAAATTTTACAAAGCCATTTCCAGCCAATGGTGAACGTTGTCGCAGAACGTTTTCGATTCAGAAAAAGAGCACAACTGCCAGGGGAGTCGGTCGATAATTATATTGCTTCGTTGCGCCAGCTGACCAAATACTGTGAATTCAACGTCTTCACAGATGAGATGATCCGTGATCAGCTGGTGGAAAAGACGACGTCTAGTCGCATTCAGGAAAGGTTATTACTAGAAAAAGACCTGACCCTGGGGAAAGCGATCGACATTGCCCGCCACGTCGAGAGAGCTGTACGTGAGGCCAGAGAGCTCAACACTACAACGCACCAGGCAGGGTTTATTATTTTATATATTAGCTATTATCTAATCGACCATTATTACTCACTGTATAATATCACCTGTCATATGCCTGCAACCTACATACCAATAGGGTCAGCTTGTGACCCTACCGGACTCCTGCTGAGTTTGCCTTATTTATATTATTATATAATATAAGATATGGATGAGAACAGTTGTGATATGGGTACTGACCAAGGAAGACACGGAATAAATGATTAATGTATACATTCGTTTCTTGTGTACTTATTTATTCAGGTTTATTACATTCTCCTACTTACAATATACGCGTGCGACATAACATATGATTTACAATTCAGTTCACGTATGCCTTCTTTTCCATGTTACAAGTACGTACATGCACAATGTTAGAAGTCTGTGTATTGTAGTTTGACTTTCAGTATATTATTTCTATGTATCTTCCAAAGGAGGTATAAGAGTCATAAAGGCAACAACAAACGGGATAATACAATAAGGTAACACATGAACAAAACCATTACGAAAAGGAATGATGACTTCCATACAGTCTTTCAGTAGCCATGTTGGAAAGGGATCTAGAATACTGGATTTGGTTGGTGACGCTAGGCATCATTTTATCAAAGTTTCACTTGAAACCATATCAAATTCTTTGAAAGAAAATGTGCTAGGAGGATCCTCATCAAGGTACAATTGAGGGATACTGAGAAAGAGACATGACAAATGGGTGTGGATCTTGGGTATTTTGTCGCGGAGGAAATTTCCAAACTGGGTAGCCAAATCAAGTAAAGAGGGAAGATGAGGGATTGGCTTTTCCTGATTTCTTTTGAGATGTTCATTTATTATCTTGAACATTTCCTTTGGATTTCCTGAGTTTTCCTTATTATGGAATAAATAATACTTAGTCATTAAACTGCAACTCACCAAATTACATGTAAGACGGTCCCTTAAAATTTTCAGCAGATCTTCCGAAGTCCAAAAAATAAATAGGGGTCCGGCACGAAATACACAAATGATATAAACAATATAAGTGATAAAACCCAATGATAAATATCGTGATTTTCCTGTAAATAAAGAATAGTTGCGAGGGTAAGTTCCAAGACGATGTTAAATAAACCTCTATATCTCGCGGAGACACGTGGAAAAGTGGTCATGAATTCCCTGTCTGCGAAATCCTAATTCCAAAGCCGGGTCATTCATTATTCAGAGGGGTACACCTGAAGAACTACGAAAAATGTGAGGGCGTACTATCGAAATAGCGAAAACTATCGTCATAGTATTGCTCACTACCATAGAAGTTGAAGTAGGAAGAATGACGTCATGAGACATATGCTGAAGCTACTCATCCAACTGGTGGCGCTTGCTTGTACGGCAAGAAAGTAATGGCGCGTAATATAAACACTAACGTACGTTTTTGACATAACTAAAGTGATAAAGTTGACACACATCTCTCGAAATGGTGATATCGTGTACCACATTTTGGTGCCAAAATCAACACAAATATGGCAGTGGACTGCCATTTCACAGGTAATTCTTAGAAAGCGATAGCAGAAGCATTAACATAGGAATCTAATTACTTTACTAGTGTCGTCTGCTCAGCTGAAGGGTTGTTATTCTGTAAATATGGCAAAGGCATAAGCAATATAGGTATAGCCAGTAATCTGAGTTTTGAGGTAGGCCAAATCCTACTCAGCCCAGCCAGCCAGGCATGGTCTGGACAATAATTGTTTAACCTATATACCTAAATTTACTCAAGTATAATTTTAAGGCCTAAGTATATATTCACTAACTATATGTTCGGACAAAGATTTGTAGGCAAAATGACACACTCAAATCACTACTAGTGCTAACATTTCATCCTTTGTTGACTGTGACTGACATGCATCAAACTGTTTGCACTCTCACTTCATAATGTGGGATCTGTTATCCCGAACAAACTACTACCCACTGTGTAACATTAACATTAAAACCGAGACCTGCACTCACATACTAATATGGAAGTATTATACAAAAGTAGGTGTGCGTGCAGAGGGGATGCTTTTTTCACGGAATTTTCCAGGGAAAACTATGACACTATCTGAGCGCGAGCGCTCAAATGATAAAAACTGGTCACCGTGTATTATCCATTATTAGCTTTATGTATTCTTGCCATAAACTTTCATTCCGGATTGGTACTACTATCTGAAAAGAACCCAACTTTGTCACTAGCCTACTAATTGCATCTGCTTTCCAACAGATCTTTCCAGACAATACTATGCCTTGTATTTGGGACCTGTATGTACCATGGATACCCGATACTCATAGCTAGTACAGTAACTACTCTTCATGTTCCACAAACGTGCATCAATAACAACTGCGCTGTGTTCGCAGCACGTTAACATGTGTTACAGGTGGCACAGTCATTACTGCAAAGCTGTTATACGTTAACCTACGAGTCCGAAAGGTGAAAATACGAGGCGGCTGGGTAACGAAGACTACTCCCTAGCCGTACAATACGGAGTGCATGGGTCTTTGCTGGTAAATTACCTCCTCCTTATAGGTCATAAGGGAACGTAGATAGGGCCAGAAAAGTTTGTCACTCAACAGAACCACGTTAAAGCTCTTTAAAGAGAACCCGGACACTTTCCGCGGTGGCGTAGAAAGCAAGGGAAAGTGTCCATGAGACACTATTCACGCAAATGAGACACTTTATCCTAGTAATATGTGTCCTACGGACGCAGGGACACTCATTACTGCCACATCGGCACTGCACAACATGTAGCCGACAAACTGCGGTGGTTATTTTATACTTCATGCGAGATTCAGATGGTCGCCTACATTTTTTCTAATCGTATTAGTAAATCCATAGGATTGAAACATTCTTCACGGACAGGTGAGTGTGTGCAAGTATCAAATATATACAAAACAGATACACAATATGGGACCTAAGGTGGGGGGGGGGGAACTTAAATTAGCCTTATGGGTAGTTCCACGTCTAAATTAGGCCCTAATATAGTAATAAACTTTTCTTCTTTTCAATATGACGTGCAATCATCTATAAAATCAGCTCAACATTTTCCTTTCGCCTATACTCTTATAACTATGCCCTGTACTATACGTTGGCCGAATTGTTCGTGTATGGTTTGGAAAATTTGAATACATTGTTCTCATAGTTCTTATTTTTTATCTTTCTTACCATGTGAAAATTTTCTCCATTCAACATTTTCTTCTTGTAGATATCTGGTTTCCAAATTCACCAGTATCTCACCAAAAGCACCGTTTGATGAACGCATCAATCTGGTGAATGACGTAGTGCAGGCAATTAGGCAAAACAAGCGACTTGAAGTTATCGCGCCCATTTCCGCAGCAAATACGCTCTCCCGTGTACACGCACAGATGATTGCCTAATATATATTACGTACACGTCGCGAACGTACGAATACAGCCTACCATGTCCAATTGGTACGTACATAGCGTTGCACATAATACACTCTCACACTCATACCACAGTTCCTAAACCGTTCTTCTCATTGGAGCTGGACAGCGCGATGTATAAACAACGACGAGTCTGCTGTTCAAACTTATCTCGTGTTACACAAAAATCACAAAATCACCGATGCGCTACATATATGACGGCTCAACGATTTTTTGAAATCAAATATAATTTATACGAAATTTCACCGAAAAATGAGGAAGAAATTAATCTCTATTCAATAGCGGTTTTTGTTGTGATGACTGTATAAACTGTAATTAGCGTGGGTTATTTCGCCATCTACATTTCCGAAGATGACGTCATGTTCTCTACTGTTCAAAGAATATTTGAAATATCCATCCTAAACTATTAAAAAATCGTATTTCTGTCAAACGCAACGTTAGCGTTCTCATATTTTGAATAGTTTGGAAAATTATTTATCGTTTTTAAGGTAACTTCTAATGGCTACCAGACAATTATTTTTAAGGGTTTCACATAATTATTCATATGAACAGCCAGTGCATTCAGATTAAGACGCATATATGAACGAAATATCAGGAAATATAAAGTATTTTACCTTATCAAGTATGCAGAACCATCGTATATGCTGCTTCAGACCTACGTGTACACTTCAACGTATAATGATTATCAACAGGGTGACTTTTATTAATAGGTACAACGTTCCATTATACGGAAGAACCAGTAACCCGTGTGTTTCATGGACTAAACGATGGGTTGTAAAGTCATCCTCACGTGCCAAACAAAACATATATCGAAATTTGAGTAATCTGTCAGTGAATTTAGTTCGAAAAGTGTACAATTTCACTTTCATATACATACCAGTATGCTACTTTCATTAATTTCATCAACAAGGAATGCTGCGAATATAAATGGTGCCACGTAGCACTTACTTGTCATGTTGCAGCGCCAGCAATCTCCAAAAATTGGTTTCATCTTTGGAGAGACATTGGCGTCTTGATATAAGAGGGGCTGGGCAAGTTAAACGTTCAGCTGAGGATTTTATACATTCAGACAAGGAAGAATTGGATTTTCTCTTATCGACCCAGGACGTTCATTCATAAAGGATCATGCACCAACTTAAATTAGTCACCTCTCCTCAACCTTGGATTCTTGCATGTACATGTCACTGTTATTTTTACTCAGTCTGTGTTAAGAGCTGTGTGTTTCCTGTTTAAAGCTTAAAATATGCTGTCTCATTGGTTTTCCCAAATTAGAGACAAAACATAAGTCTGTTAATATGTTGTAATATAGTCATATGCTAGTCCCCATTTTCCATTTTATAAACTCATTGTTGGGTTTACTTTGAGTTTGTCTGTCATAAGTTTCTCATTGTATGCTTCGAGACTGCATGGTCCCACATTGCGACTTTTGTTAATATCATTTAGTTTTGCCTCTGTTGAGGATCCTATGCCAGCGGTCTACTCAAAATTGAAATGTGCTGTTTTCTTTCCACGAGGCTTAAACTAGTCATTATTGCATTAAGGACATGAATGAGTATATTCCGAACTTTATGGTGTTAACCTAATAAAGTACAACCTATATCTTTGTTTAATAATATGTATAGTTAAATATAATATTAATTTATAGAAATTTTTCTAGAATTAATAAGCACCCGTTCGGTTGCAACTATCATTTATATATAATATGGTGTGTTCCAAGGCAGTTTTACGGGCCGTAGTTTACACACATGACATATGAAACAAACTTTCAGTCTCAACTTAAAATTGTTTTATATATCTTCTCACTGATGCATGTCTACGGTTTACATGACAGAGTTGTCAACAAGTCCCTAGCTGCAAGTCTCAAGTCAAGTCTCAAGTCTTTACCAGCAAGTCTCAAGTCAAGTCTCAAGTCACCTTGAAAATTTTGAGCGAGTCTCAAGTCAAGTCTCAAGTCTTTGGAGGTCGAGTCTCGAGTCAAGTCTCAAGTCCCTATGAGCAAGTCCCAAGTCAAGTCTCAAGTCTTTGAAGTTTGAATACAATGATGCAGGCTACGAATAATGTAACAGTGTTCCAGGAATTATGTGGTATAAATTAAACAGCCGAATAGCAAAACCGGGGCACACGCCACGGAACAAGTTACCTCAAAATTTGCTAGCCACTGTTTTATTGAAAAAGGCCAACTTTCAGCCAAACAGCAGCCCTGGATGGAATATTCAACCAAGCCAATGGTAGTTATGGTAACGCCTGTAGTCGTCGTTGGGCGCTCGTAATTCGAGCGTACACGAAACCATAATGATTTATTATCGATATCAACTTATGAAGTTATTTAATGATTAAAAAATTGTGAAATACAAACAAGTCTCTAGTAGAAAACCGAGTCTTTTGAAGGCAAGTCTCAAGTCAAGTCCCAAGTCTTTGCTAACTTTTTGGGCAAGTCTCAAGTCAAGTCCCAAGTCTCTGACAGCCGAGTCTCGAGTCGAGTCTCAAGTCCTAAAATTTGCGACTCGAGTCCGAGTCCCTGACGCGAGTCCCCAACTCTGTTACATGAACTTTGATAATTACAGTATTTGAGAGCGGAATGAATAACTGACCTGCACACTCACATACAAGTATACATGGATTGATCCTTGTTTATAGCAGCATCCAATCAGATAATGTCAAGTTCACAGCTCATAAACACTATAATTCCTACGCTGAACTTCGCATAATAATCAAACTTGAAAGCAAATGAGATATGTCATTCAAGTATCGATCAAGTAAGCCTTGATCTTTTCCTGTGATAGCATTATTGAACAAATTGTTTACATTAAGTCATGTTCTATTATTAGATATTAGCACCATATTACACATTACAATACAAACAATACAAAATTGATGTCAACCGTCCCCTCAAAAATACATTTCTAAAGGTGAGATTGGTATCGTTTATTGGTATTTATAATGAGTTCACAATTCGATGTCATTATCCAACTTCCAGAAAAGATTCTTCTGAATGTGTCATGTCCTGTTTGCGAAACCGTTACACAGTACACTCCATCACGTGTACAGAATATATGTCAGCTACTACTCAATATTAAAACTACTTTTTACTTCACAAAGAAGATAAAACAGAGACAATTTATTTCTTAGGTATGTTGTAGTTTATTGTGAAATTTCATTTGTAACACCAATTTGAATTGCAGAAGAAAACAGACAATAGCCTGCCTGTGTACCACCCCCTCCCCACCTCCCACCCCCAAACAGGTTTGCAATTACGGAGTTTTCAGCCCATGAGATTGCACTTGACGTCGCTATCAGTGTTACCAGCGTTAGCGTTTTTACACTAGATTTAGCGTTTTTAGACTTTTCTGGTGTTCTAGCGTACGTTTTTTCAAAATTGGCCAAATCTAGAGTTTTTGGCTCGAACTTGATGGTTCACAAAAAAAAGTTGCACGTATCCGAAACATTCGAGGTGAAATTACCCCTTGGCAACACACTGAACCTATATGTTACTTTTACACAATGTTATTGCGGTCGATATATTTATTATGAATAATGCAGAACGTACGTACAGCTGAGGCGCACGTGTTCATGTCGTAAACGTGAGTTTATGTACACACTACGCACACAGCCTTACCGTGGATTGAGACGAGAACCGTTTCTTGCAGTTAAATTTAGTCTGAATTAGTTGTAATTTTGTTGATTCTACAGTTGTTTTGTTATGATTCTGAGCCATTATGACTTTTTTTTTTAAATAATGAAAAAACGGTCTATCATATGAATAAGTGCAACTTGTGATGGAAGGTAATAGGCTGGCTACATTACATATATTCATGAAAATCTATATCTAGCGTTTTCTGTGGTTTTACTTTTGCATATCTAGCGTTTTTTGGGCATGTGCCGCTGGTAACGCTGGTCACTATCAATAATGACCCATCGATTGAAGTTGGAAGACATCAACTGAATCAGAAGAATGATAAGGTCTATAACTATAGGTCATAAAATGTCAAAACATGAATGAGTTCATTGACATCACTGAAACATAGTGCTTATATTTTTTGTTTTATTGACTTGTTACACTTATAGTTCAGTCTAGTTACGGGGTTTCCTTCCAAACCCGTCACTTTACTTATAATGCTTGACTCACATGTTAACCTTAATTATGATACATACGCTGCATTCCATTGGCTTCGTGTTTACGTTATCCAAGATTCGTGGGCCGTTCTATTGCAATAGGAACTCGTTTCGTGGAATGGGTACACTCAAATCAACTTCACGACGCGAGTTCACGAGTCTAAAAGTCTAAAACATGACAACAGCAATAGTTTGGATAGGTAAAAAACGTGAGTTCGTTGCAACGAATGGATACAGACATTTTTGGTAACCTCGAAGAGCAGGTTTCATGGTGATGACGTAACTTTACCGACCAATCATGAGCGAGTATATATACATAATTGCAAACTTGTTTGGAAAATACTTTCGTAGCCTGGCTGCGGGTTCTTAGACAAACATTCTGTGTATATAAAGCAGTGAAATAGACGAAATATCGAATCTACATGATATCCTACGTATTTACAAACTACCAGAAAAACTGTTTTTCAAAAGAAGGCATTTAACAGTTGGGATTAAGTGCATTATCCTTATGCACCTCTTTCGTGTCGGGTGCTGTTGTTGCATCAAAGGCTTTGGATTTAATGGGATCTTCTGGTGGCTGATGATGAAACTGTTTTGAATCTTTATAGGTCAAAACTAAACCCTAATAGCATTTACTATCAAGAAGGTATGTTTGGTAATGTATGATGTCATCAGGGCAATTGAGCTGAAAATGTCTTTGTTTCGCTCTATAATATATCAATCATATTTGTACAAGAGAGTCGCATTTTGATGATTTATTTTGTAACTATAGAACATTACATTCACATCTAACCAAACATTTCAACTGTATTAGGTTTCAAGGATACATCAGCAACAATAATGCGACAGTCTAAGTAAAGATTCTGAAGAATATCTGCCCAGATGAAACCACAGACAATCACCAATTGTAATCAACTTTACTGGAGTAAGGAAATGTTTAGCCATTCACAACGGAGTACATTTAATAGACAGTGTATACATATTTAGGGGCACTATTGGTAATAAGGTTGTTGTACATGGTGTTTGATGGGAATATCTCTTTATACGGAACTGTTTTAGGAACCCCTGACACTACTTACACATATAGTCATAAACTCTGTGTATAAACTGTTAAAAGGTTAATTATTTTGGATTCCAAAATATTAAAAGCATTTGTGAAAGAAAGACATCTATATAAAAGAATATCAGATTATCGAGACATGTGTCTTTAACTTCTAATCAAGTAAAATAGCTTTGATTGTTAAAATGAACGATGGCAGAAGGAGAGCGACTGAACCGAACGCCAAATTCATAGCGCTGTTGCAGAGATTTTCTCCACAAATGCAGGCCTCGACACTTTCTACGGTGATTCCCATTGCTTCCGAATCCATGATCTGTTGGTTTAATTCAGGATTTTGAGCGGCCAATTCGTCCTGATCCATACAACCGTTACTTCCAGAACTGCAAGTTGCTAAGGTAGTTTGTAGTTGAAACATGCCTTGATCTGAAACGTACAAGGTGTATTCAATTATATATATACAATTCATTTCTAGCTGCGAGATTGACTCTTAGATTAAAATGATGAAAGAAGCGACACAGCTTCGTGGAATTTATCCACGAGCCCAGGCAAAGAAGGTATTCAATGTTTAGTACAATTTGTATCAATATAAACATTAATTACTTTTGAGCTGGCAAGAAACACATCAAAATTAGGTGAAAAGTGGGAAAACATGCAGAGCAGTTATAGTTGCATCACAAATAAAGAAATACCTACAGTATTTTGTTTATTTTTTATTTTCGGCCTAAAGATATCCTGTAAACAGAGTATTCAAGATCCGACATTTAGAATACTTCAAAGATCAATATATGACATATTGTAATAGCTGTTGGAACATACCCTGCACTCACATTTTGCTGAACTATACCGTACGGCCGTATGAACACTAACAAGTATCCACACTGTCGTACTTTTAACGTTAAATACAATATATAGGACACACTTACAGCTGTTGGTAACGCTGACTTTAACACATTTGTCAGGACAGGTGACTTGCTGCCTCGGTTGCGCAGCACTATCGAACGTGTCACAGACAGCGTCGTAGATCGCATCGTGAGCCCCACATTGAAAGGTTGTGGCTTCGTAACATTGCAATGCACTAGCTGAAGAGGACAATAGACAAACAAAACGAAAAACTCGATACAGGATCACTAAAATAGACGCCAAGCGGGTACGTTTACAATATTAAAATGATGCTTGTAATTAAAATCTGCTTGGAATGTATATAATTATTTTCTAAAGTTTCCCTCGTTGTTAGTCTCTTCATTGGATATTTACATAAACTTTTAAACTATAAAATAATTGAGTTCTGGTGTCACGGTATAGTTAGACTACTTGTTAATTAGTTTATGTGCGTGAATCTATGTTATAATAAGGAATTGTGTCCAGTGTTGCAGTTCTTACGGTTGAAGACAA